>NC_056745.1:395854527-395949527 GCF_019279795.1 Protopterus annectens | reverse complement strand
CAGAAAGTGACAAATTTTACAAGAAGTGAATAAAAGTACCTCTCATCTTCTTTGCTTAAGAAAAAAATGCATTTTCTGAACAGCAGCTGTGAAACTATACTGACTGTTGCCCTCAGTGATTTATCAGAAAATTAAGAAGTTAAGGAAGGTTTGACAGTTAGAGCAGTGAATTATGGCTCAACCTCTTAATGAGCTGCTTCCTGGAGTTAAGGATATAGAGTTTGAGTCTTTCTAGCTCCATTTGCATAGTCTGTGAATTTGAACAAGTCACTTAACTAGACAGTGCTCCTGGGACTTGCTGAATAAAAACACACATTTTCTGAGTAACACTATGACACTAATGATTGGCATTACTGTAATCTCCAGTGACTTATCTTAAATTTCTGCAATCATCCTTGAGGCAGAATATATGTGCATTCATCCTAGAAGGCAGTTTCAGCACAATGTAAATATGTAGTTATCTTTGGGGACTGGAGGTAGAATGCATGTATAATATCCTGGAGGGCAGTTTTCCACAGAATGTAAATGTGTACTCATCCCTGGGGACTGATGGCAGGACGACACACACACACACACACACACACACACACACACACACACACACACACACACACACACACACACACACACACACACACACACACACACACCTCTCAAGCCCTGTGTTTTGGTTTTCTGTAATCCACTCTATTCTAAAATACATTAATTCAGGTGCAGGTTCATTCCCTCCCCATGATAAAGTCTCAGAGTTATTCTGAAAACCATGCCCTAAAAACAAATCTCCAATATCTGCTTCAGCGTGCTTCCTGGCACGTCTCTGTATGCTCATGTCTTGCTTCTGACTTAACATCTGTGTGCCAAATGGAACTTCTTTGTCTGCAGTCTGCAATCTCCTGTTCTTTGGAATGGAGCAGCCTTTTTTTTTTTTGCAGCCAGGTTAGCCCCACAGCTAGCACCAGGCATTTGCTGCACAGGTCCCCTTTGTAATGGATGTGGATGTGGCCCTGCATGAGAGTACTATGTTGATTGTGTTGTAGTAGGGGGCTGTAGAATTTGGCATGTTAGTTGAGAAGCTAAGATTGTCTCTACATATCTAGACCAAATAGTTACAGAACAGGTGGTCTGATTAACCAACATGGAATGGAAGAACAAAGCAATAGCACTTCATATGGCAGTCGCATAACAGATAGATTGAACATGGCTTAACAATTCCTTAAAAAAGTAAAGGAGACACTTAGGAAGTAGCAGTTAGGTGTTGCTAAGCAGTTTCTGTCACTTTATGATAATGATGTGTCTTATATATGCTGACTATTCTAGCAGAATACATAATTTGCCAAAACAGACCTATTTTGTACCCCACTGGTTTAGAAGTTAAAAGTCTAACATGACTTCTTGGGTTTAAACAAGTGTGCTTTTTTTACTTTAAACATTTGTTAAACCCACAGAAAACAAGTGCCCTTTTTAGGGGTGGCCCAAGAGCACCATGTGATTAAGTGACTTACTTTTGAGTTTGGGTTGGGGCAAAAGTTATTTTCAAGTAACTGATATAGATAGAATATAGAACAATGGTTTAATCTTAAAGTATGGCAAGATATGTTTATCATAATGGATATCAGTTATTTTATCATGTTATTTTTATTTGAACTATAGCTTATTATGCCCTTTTAAAAACAAAGGGCCTCATCAGTATTTTTCCATAGCAATAATAAGCTGTCTAGCTACTATAACACTGAGGTCACAAAAACTTTGGGAAAAGTTAATGTATTTGTTAATGACTTACTTTTCACTGAAATACTCATTGAATCATGGCTCATATGAAGATGATTTGTCTAAGTAAACAAGCAGCAAATCATCTTTCTGGCTTCCTTATAGAACCTTATTCTTTCTACTTTGGAGCTCGACTATATAAAGAAATTGACCATAATGTCAGCAGCGCAGATAGAACTAGAAGTATTTGGGAGCCGATAAAATGGATTTCAGTGTTGCAGATGTATTTGTTATTGTAAATGCAAAAACAGGTTTTTCTTCAGAAGAAGGCCTGCTATTTCTGAAACAGATAAATAACTTTCAGTTTAAAGGTTATATTTAAAATCATTGAGTTTTTATATGGTCATTGGTAACGTTGGAGTTGGATTATCATAGAAAGACGTACACGGGAGTAACCTGCATTTGAAGTATTCATTTTCTTTTCTTTCACTTTGATTTTGAAGGCAGCATCATTTTCTGGATAGATTTGATGGGGTCCATCTAACCTTATTAGGTTACTATCACTACCTCATGACACACATTTAGCATTTTCACATGTACAGGAATTAATGTGAATGAAGCCATTTCATTTCAATTCATATGTCAAATAATATCCATCTTTTTAATCAAAATATGTTTGCTTCATTGATTTCCCAGTTGGCATTAAGACCCAGTGCCAAACAAACGTGTCACTAATATTTATCATATGAAAAAATGTAGCTACTAGGTTAAACAAAAGGAAGGCTGTAGTGGAAACATTTTTTGACATTAGCAATGCTTTTCTGTATCTTGTACAGGAATGAAGAAAATGTTGCCTTAATGGTACATGCTTTGGTTACGATGCAGCAGAAAATAGTACTCCTGCCTTACTTTTGCCAGTAACATTACTATGATATTATTGCATGGTACACAAGATGACAGGTAACTTGCACGAACTACATTAGGACTCCACTGTTAGATTGTTTTACATCCTTAAGTGGTGATAATCATGAATGCTTATTTTTAATACTCTGTCCCACCTTTTAAAGTGACAAAAATAAACAGTTCACTTTAATGTGTCTCCAGGCCAAATATCATGTCACTATTTAAATGGATCATCTTAGGGGAAGTGCAAGCACGCAAAAACAACACAAAAAATCTGTAAACATGTTCACACCATGAATCAACACAATCAATACTCTTTTTGCCCTTTTTGACAGCATCCTTGCAGCTCTTTTTAATAAATGAAAAAAACATTTAACTTTAACAGATCTGGTTCTTCAAATGGATCACTTGACTTGAATAAAAAAGTGGTCACAAAGGAGAGTCTTTTCTTGAATGATATGGACCTAGGACAGGTGAATGCGAACATTACTTAGACATAACCATTGTAAAAATTACAGTATCCGTATATGTTGTTCTGTATTGTTTCATGCATGTCTTTGCACAGACTGGAGAATATTTGAACTTTCATCATTTGCTTTACTAATGTATTTTGCTTTGCAGTTTTATACTGAATTTCCTGGTACTGTGTGTCTTGAATTTTGAAAAAGTGCTTAGGTTTTGTCACTTAAATTTCAAAATAAAGAAAGTAACATAGAAAGAAAGAAATAAGAATATAAACAATGAAGGATACCTGGCTTAGGCAATTAAATATTAATATAAATAAAAAGAAGCAAATAAACTAATTAGCCAAAATAATACCAGATTGGGTCAGCAAGTGAAGGGCTATGCCAACAACAATATCAAAGAAAGCTTGAGTTAGACAACTATTTTATTTATTTATTTTATTTTACATTTGTTTACCGGGATAGTCCGACTGGATACATGTCCATTTTCAACAGAAGCCCGGGGAGAAAAGCTTCACATAGTCAAACATACAAAAGGTAACACAAGAAGTTAGAAAACAATTAAAATATATATAAAAAAGTGGTAATATACCTTATGTACATTGGTTTAGAAGTGTTCCCTAGTAGGGACTTACAGTTTTCATGGACAGACATACAAAGGTTACACAAGAAGTTAGAAAATAATTAGAATATATAAAAACAAAATGGTAATATATCTTATGTACATTGGTTTAGTAATGTTCCCTAGTAGGGACTCACAGTTCTCATAGACAGACGCAATTACAAGTAAGATTGGATGCATAGCATGGTGATGTAGTTAGATGTTATGATAATTACTGATTATGATATTATAATTACTGATTATGCTATTGTTTTATAACATAATCCGGGTTGGTACATGAGCATAGCCAGTTCAATTTGAGATACTGTTTTTTTTTTTTTTTTTTTTAAGAGACTTTTGGAGGATTGTAGAGTTATATAGTTTGGCAAGGCATTCCAGGTTTTGACAACAAAGTTGGTGAATAGGGATTCACCAGCTGAGTTATTAGCTTTGTGGGTTTGGACTAGTAATTTGTCGGCTGACCATAGGGATCTCAGGTTGTTATATGGATTAATAATATTTATAAGAGAGGGGGTATCTTTAGGGTGGTTCAGAACTTTGTGCGCTATTTGGAGTTGATTGAATTGAATTAAGCTGGGCAGTTCTATCCATTCTAGTTGTTTCAAGTTCTGGCAGTGATGGGTTCTATAGATGGAGCCAGTGGTGAATCTGGCAATATGGTTGTAGGTATGGGACAGCTTATTTAGTTCGATTTTATTGAGGTTTGAGAGCACAGGTGAGGCATATAAAGAGTAGCGAGTAGGTGTGATCAAGCAATTTCAGTGCTAGCCAGTGTGGTTAAGATTGTCTTGTTTCTAAACAGTGATCCAAGCTTCTTATTGATGGTAGGTCAAATTTGAGATTACTGTCTATGATAACCCCTAGAAGTTTAGTGTGTTGATCTGGGGAGATAGTGGTGCCATTGTTAGATGTGACAGAGAATGAAAGTGTGACAGATCTACTAGTGGGGGTGAAGAGTAGAAGTTTAGTTTTATTGGGGTTCAGTAGTAGGCATTGATTGGCGAGCCAGTTCTCAATAGTGTTAATGTATTTTGGGTTAAGATTTGTACTTTGGATGGGGAGGTGGCTGAACAGATGAGAGTGGCATCATCTACATATTGAATACAGGTAGCTTTAGGGATAGCAGTGTGAAGATTATTGATAAAAATAGAGAAGAGTAGTGGGCCTAGTATGGAGCCTTGAGGGGACACCAAGTGTGAGAGGTAGCTGTCTGGAGAGTTTGCCCTGCCATAGTACCGCCTGTTGTCTACCAGTTAGGTAGGATGGAACCACTGAATAGTGTGCGTGTTGAGAGAAATGGATTTTAGAGAAAGAATGAGAAGTTCATGGTTGACCATGTCAAAGGCTTTGGATAGGTCATGGAAGAGGATGGAGGTTAGCCTATTGTCATTTCTGTTATTGTTTATGGCATTAGTAAAGGAAAGGAGGGCTGAGGTGGTGCTGTGGTATGGCCTAAAGCCATGCTGGGAGTTGGATAGTAAGTTATTCTGTGTAAGGTATTGCATTAGTTGCTTGTGTACACATTTCTCCATTATTTTGGCTAGTGGGGAAAGAATGGCAATGGGTCTATAGTTGGACATGTCTATTGAGCTACCACCTTTATGGAGTGGGATGACCTGGGATATTTTCCAGAGGGTGGGGACAGCATTTTTGGATAAGGTTATGTTGATAAGGATAGATATGGGATATGCAATGGCATCTGCAGCTATTTGTAGGTACTCCACAGGGAGGAGATCAGCAGCGAGGGTGGTAGGTTTTAGTATTTTTAGGAGAATTTTGATAAAACTAGTGGATATTGGTTGGAGGCTAAATTTGGGGTGATTTGTGGATGAAGTAGATGTGTGGTTTAAGTTTGTGGAGGTTAGGTGATTTTGTAGAGATTGGATTGTTTTGGTGAAAAAGTTATTATAAGTGCTAGCTATGGTCTCTGGGGAACTATGGGTATGGTTAGCCGGGGTTGGGGTGGTAGAATGTCCTGGATGAAGTAGTTGATTTAAGCCTGCCTAGAACTTTTGGGGGTTCTTTTGGTGTTTTTGTAGGAGATTATGGTAGAAGCTTTTTTATCCAATAAAATAGATTTTTTTGTGTCATTCCTGAGCTGATGATATTTTAGGTGGTCAGATGGGGCTTTGGTTGTTCTCCAGCTGGTCCAGGCTCTGTTTCTAGCTTTGATTTTAGATTTGGTCTCTTTTGTGAGCCATGGTGCTGTGTTTGGACTAGATTTTATTGTGCATGCTGGAGCATGGGAATCAAAGATACTTAGGAATTTAGTTTTAAAGTGAGCTGCAGCCTCTTCTAATGGTAGATTTTTTTAGTTTTGACCAGTCCACTGTTTATAGTTCATTTAGGAATATTGCAGTGTCAAGGTTTTTTCTGTTTCTCACCATTTTATATTTGGTCTGGTGAGGAATTCCTACCTTATGTTTTATGATATGAGGTAGAAAATGGCCTCTAAGGTTGTCAGGGAGAGTGCCAGCAGTATACAGTTGGGGTTGGTTGTTAACTAAGATCCAGTCCAGGATACTTTCCCTGTTGGTCTGTTTGTTTATCCTAGTGGGAGAGGTTATGGTCCGTTTAAACCCAGATAAGTTTATAGGAGTGAGGGGGGGGGGTTCAGAGGAGCAGGGGTGTCAGTGTTAAAGTCACCAAGAACTATGGTTTCTTGGGGATAAGTACTGGATAACCAGTACAGGATATCCTCTAGGGCATTTAAGTTGTTGCCTGGTGGAATGTATCCACAGACGATGTTTAAACATTTGTACTGGTTTATTTGTAATTTGGTTATGAGGAGTTCAGCATTGTTGAATTGGGGTGGTTGAATGGTGTCGCTATTAACAGTTAGAGTGTTTTTGTAAAGAACTGCTATCCCACTTCCTTTCTTAGTAGCACAGTCTATGCAGTGTATATTATTTCCTGGGGGTAGTATCTCATTGTCGGTAGTACTAGGTTTTAGCCAGGTTTCCGTAAGACACATAATGTCTGGGGAGTGGGTTGCTAGGAGGGCATGTAGGTTGGGAATCTTATTGTTAATACTTCTAATATTTAGGTAAAATGCTAGGAGGGAACTAGTGGGAGTAAAAAGGGGTAGCTTGACTGTGCGAGTTGTGGTAGGGGAGTGGAGGTTATTGGGTGTGGGTATGCCAGGGTTGGGATGAATATCTCCATGTGTTATAAGGTTATAGTGACAATATATTCTAAGCTTTAGGAGTTTGTTTATTAGTTTTATATAGTCTTTCTCATTAGGATTGTGTTTTGTGGTTTTACAGGGGTGATATATTATTGAGAGTCGTATATTTGGTTTGCTGGGGATTGCACAGTGTTTGGTGTTGTGTGTGTAGTCGTGGGTGTCTGTTTGACCTTGTGGGTAGTGAATACCATGGTCAAGTATTTGTTTGTAGGCAGTAAGATGGTAAAATAGAAACAGTATAGGCATTAGGGTAAATAGTATTTTTTTTACTTGTTTGCATTTTGTTAGGGGGGTGGGCCAAATTTGATGGTTGATTGTGCTAACAGGGTGTGGAAGAATGGAAGAGAAGAAAAATGGGTGTGAGCGGAGGGCTGTTCAGTGATTGGATCTTAGTATGAGGACTGAGCATAGTTTAAATATAGGTGTAGTGTGGGTGGGTGGGAATTGGGGGCAGGGAGAGGAGCAGAGTGAAGCCGAGCGCAGCGGGGCTAACACTGACTCTGTTTTTCCCTGGGCTTATGGTATGTTAAGGTAACGTTTTGGCTGTATTTAGATTTGTTTCTTTTTACACCAAGGCTATTTGTAACTATGTAGCAGAAAATCAGTGAGTCCCACTGAAAACCAGTTATAATGGCATGTATTTACTTGGACATGATATCTTTATTTGAGGCCTGACTAATTCAACAGTCTTGTTTCTGAAAATAAATGTCCATCAGTTATTTTAATACATGGTGTAGGAGAAAACCTTGCATGAGAGGTGCAGATGCTTTTATCTCCCCATCTGAGAAAAGTGCTAATAGGTGCCTTCTCTCTTGAAGGGCTTATGAGGTCATGCTTTAAATAAACACAGCTTAATAACAGACACTGTGTTTCTAGAGTTTTCCAAGACCATTGCATTTTTTGGTGACTGTCACACAGTCATTAATTTTTCATTGAAATATGAAGGAAGTGCTCTCACTTTGGAAGAAATGCCTTATAAGGTGAAGGGACTGTATCAGCGTATACACGGGGTTAGGTTAAGTTGTAGTGGGGCCCCTGGATAGATGGTACAAAAACCTAGAGAAACATGCTGTAGGTAAACCACTGGGTACAAAATAACCACTTTCTCCTGCAGCCACACATTTGTTATGTTTCTTTTGCTTACAGCAATCAGTTCATTTTCTCACACTTACATTATTTCTGTTTAGTTTGGTTATTTTGGTGCACTGTATATATTATTTCTGTTTAGTTTGGTTATTTCACTGCACTGTATACATTATTTCTGTTTAGTTTGGTTATTTCACTGCACTGTATACATTATTTCTGTTTAGTTTGGTTATTTTGCTGCACTGTATACATTATTTCTGTTTAGTTTGGCTTTTTGGTGTACTGTATACATTATTTCTGTTTAGTTTGGTTATTTTGCTGCACTGTATACATTATTTATGTTTAGTTTGGTTATTTCACTGCACTGTTTACATTATTTCTGTTTAGTTTGGTTATTTTGGTGCACTGTATTTTTTAAATATCACATCCTTTGTCTTATTGCTCTAAGTATCAGCTTTAGTGTTTGCAAGCCCTATAGTCTAACAGTGTTTTAACTTCTTATAACTCCTGTACCTTGTGAGTTTAAATCATTTTAAACTGTGTTTAAGGAGATGTTTAGAGATTTTGCTGGTCTTATAGATGGCAGCTAGTGATGTATTCATACTCAACTTTTGTGGCAAGACTTTGACCAGAACATTAATATTTCGAAAATAAGGAACATAGGCAAACAGTTCCACCAAATTTTCTCCAGTGGTTACTACAGTCATTATCTAATGAACAAATCACAGGTGTTTCAATTTAATTTTCAGTGTATTTATATTTTCAAAGGCCAAATAACCTATTCCTTAGTCCTAACCCGGGTCATGAGTGAAGGATGAATGCAATATGTCTATATAGGTAGATATGCAACTTAGAAAACCAATCAAAAAGCATGTTTATGGATGATGGGAGGAGACCCACCCAGTGGTGAAACAATCAAAACTCAGCAAAGACAGAAATAGGAGGTTAGTATTGTATTCCAGGTCCTAGAATGTGTGTCTAAATTCTTATTACTATGCCACATGATTTAACTATTAATTCACTATATTATTAATATGTGGGCCCTAATTTGGAAAATTTATTTTTAGTGTAATGTATAAAATTGCTGATGTTATTTCATTTTCTAGAAGTATATCATTTATGTAGCTTTGTACTTCAAACAGGGGTGTTGTTTTTTGTGCTTATATTGGGAAAACCAGCCAATTTTTTAGAGAACGTGCTTTAGAGCATGTTGGTTATATTAGAAATAGAGATGTTACCAGTGCACTATACAGGCATGTAGCAGTTTTTGGTGATCATACTTTTAGCTTTTTGGTTTTGCAAGTGCTAACTTTTGGCCTAAGAGGTGGTGATATTGTTAATAAAGGTGAGGTGGCTGAAATTAAATGGATCACTACCCTTCAGGCACATAGTCAACTGGATTGAATGGGAGTATACCTTTAAAACCTCTGTTGAAAGCACGCAAATTGCCACACACTGATTAATTGTTTAAATGGTTTTAGGGTATATAAAGATGCATGTTCTTTTTGGTATTTGTCTGATGAAGTGCAGTTTATAAGCATGAAAGCACTTACATAATGAATGTCTATTTATTTTTAAGGCTGTGTTTGGGTGGTATATTATTTATTTGTCCGTCACGGTCAGATATTCCTAAGTTCATAACAATATCTTCATGTTTATCACTGTGAAAAATAATTATCACATTTGTAGAGTACAGTATGGAGGTCTGCATTTATCTCAACTGTCTCTATAGTGCTTTTTTGTCACAAGTCATTATCGCAGTTTCACCATTACTTATCTACATCAAATCTTCTTTGATGAATAATGATAGTAGTGTTTTAGAAAGAACCATCAGTGCAGTCTCCTGATTGTTTTCAGAAAAAATAACCTGAAATTTGTATTGTGCCATCTTAACTGTCTTGCTACTAAACTGGTCGTAGAGTAAGAGTGGACCTGCTTCTTATTGCAGCTGCAGTAAACCTAAATGCAGATGGGTGCTAGGTACCTAAGCCTCTAGAAAAAGTGCTGCCTGAAGGCAAATCAATGTGCTACTCATACAAAAATGTGTTCTGACTTTGAAGGATAGCTGTACAGGACTGAAGGGAATACTTTCATAAACTTGGTGAACTAGAAATCTACATTTGAGACTCTGTATTTAATATCCTGTCATGTAATGTCATTTCACTTCATCAGGCACCAGTATGTGATGTTATTTCACTTCATCAGGCATTGCCCCAGTATGTGATGTCATTTCATTTCATCAGGCATTGCCCCAGTATGTGATGTCATCTCACCTCATCAGGCATTGCCCCAGTATGTGATGTCATTTCACTTCATCAGGCATTGCCCCAGTAGTCTTTGGCTATGGATAGGCTCAGACAAGTTTTGCCTTCAGCGTAGCAACTATAGATTCCTCACATGTAATTTTTGCTTTCTGGATTTTACTAAACAGGTGAAAACTCTGGAAATTTATTAAAAGACAAACTGTAGGCACTCCTTTTCTATTATGTTGTGGGCCTAAAGGAAGACATTCCATATTCATTAGAGAAGACTTTTATTACCTTAATCCTTCATGAGAACAGTTTATGTACATAGAATCAGTGCAGAAATTAGGGAGAAAAATTACAAAGTATAAAACAAATGGATAAGGGTTCTGAGAATCAGTGCTAATCATTCATTTCTAACATGAAATATCATTAATGAAGCACCAAGTATTTATTTATGGCATATAATTATGCCAGGAAGTTTAAGCAGCAAAGACAGGACTTGGCCCCTTTTCTGGTATTATAACCATTTGTACAATATATAACACAAAGCTTAAGATTACTGCTGGTATTGGTTGACCTTAATGACTGCCAAAGGGCTCCAGTTTGTTCTCAGAAAATGCATGTCTTAGCTAATGAAGTTCAGCTGAAAGGTATTTATAGAGATGAGGCACTTGCTTTAGTAATGAGACTCATTTTTAAATTCAAAAGAGCAGATCATGAAATAATTCATTAAATGATAAAGAACAGTATTCAGTCTGATTTCTTTAATAGGCATATTATCATACTAACATTTTCATTATAAGTTTAATATCAA
This sequence comes from Protopterus annectens, assembly GCF_019279795.1. Classification (NCBI taxonomy): domain Eukaryota; kingdom Metazoa; phylum Chordata; order Ceratodontiformes; family Protopteridae; genus Protopterus; species Protopterus annectens. The sequence goes on along the minus strand of NC_056745.1, from coordinate 395,938,498 downwards.
TATTTAATAGAGCTATAGTTTTTAGTTTAGTCACACACTGAAATGTAATTCCTTGTGCTAAAATGCAGATGATATTTATAGCCCACGCTCAACTTGATTGTGCCTTAACCATAGTTTCAGCAGCTGGAATCTCGAATTGATATCCCCTTTTATTTACCTGGAATTGCACTTGCTGGTAGTTTGCTGCACTATGCCTTTTCCTCATTGCAGCTTGTTCTTAATACTTTCTATTGTTAAAATAACTCGCTTCCATTTCCCGTACTGTAAATGAGTACATTAATCAAAACGAATGTAAGCTGCCAACAGAGCACTTTGCTACAAACATTGGTGCATTTCTGTGTGTGTGTGTGTGTGTGTGTGTGTGTGTCTCTGTGTTTGTGCGTGTGTGTGTCTGTGTGTGTGTGTCTGTGTGTTTGTGTGTGTGTGTGTGTGTGTGTGTGTGTGTGTGTGTGTGTGTGTGTGTGTGTGTGTGTGTGTGTGTGTGTGTGTGTGTGTGTGTGTGTGTGTGTGTGTGTGTGTGTGTGTGTGTGTGTGTCTGTGTGTGTGTGAGAGAGACTGTGTGTGTGTTTCTAGGGGTCTGTCTTTGTCTGTCTTTCAAAAACTGATGCTGAAAAATGAAATATCTGATTGACTAAAATTATCTGCAAGAAGTGGCACTCTTGCTTGCTATAAATGGAAAGTGTCCAAATCCCTGTAGCCCAATCCAACATAATTACCTATCCCTCCCACCCACCCAACCTAAAGAAATTGCAAAGCCCAACCAGATCCTTAACTCAACAGTAAACTCTCACCTTGTCCCTAGCAGTAACCTGAACTTCACGCCTTATCCCTAACCATAACAATCCCCTCATGTTCCTAACTGTAAATTTACAGATCTTAAACTCCTTAACCCAAAAGTCCCTATTCACTCCCTAAAACTCCACCCCCTAAACTTTAGGTCTCCACTTGCTTCCTAAATCTACCACTATATTGTCCCCTCCTTAAACCTAATGTCACTGGTTGTTCCCAAATGTAAAACTCCACTCCCACTCCCAACCCTAAAACTCCCTCTACTGCTCCTTAACGTTCACAATTGCCCCTAAAGCTAAACCCCTCAAGATCTCTCTAACCCTAAAAGTTTCCTTTCACTCTGTAACCTTAATTCCTCTCCTGACTGCTGCCTGAAACACTAAGCAGCTCCCTTCCTTCTGCTGCCACACTTAACTTGTTCAAATTCAGCTACATGTTTGGGACAGGTACAGCAGCCATGCAGGGAGAGTAGAGCTGTCACACCTCACCTGAACATGATGCATAAGCAACAACTTGTGTGAGCTGCAGGATTCCCAGGTCCCTGGCTGTGAGACAGTGGTCCTTGGGTCTTGGGTTGTTGTAGTAGGACCAGATGGAAACAGAGCTAATAAAATTGCATACAGCCTGCATACAAAAATAAACAAATAAAAGTAAAAAAAAAAAAAAAAACAAAAGACTGCTCACTAACCAGTGCCATGAAGCTATATCTATATCTATATATCTATATATATATATATATATATGTGTGTGTGTGTGTGTATACACACAATGCACACGCACACACACACACACACACACACACACACACACACACCATGAAAATGTGCTGCTTACTATGTCAGTACTGCCAGAGAATTATAAATTTCTCTCAAATGATGTACTCTGCTAAGTCTACATTCTTCAGACTTGGGTCCTGAATTATTGCTCTGCAGGCAAGCACACTGTAAAGTTCATTGTACCAAAACATTCATCAATGATATGATTTACTAGCACAGTATAAGTTTTGTTTTTGATGAGGGATTGATAGTATAATTATTAATAAGGATCCTTACCAGTCCTCACTTATGCATACTAATTTACCATGCACCATACAGTATGCAGGACACTTCCTGCAGTGCTTATACCTCAGTAAAATTTATAGAGTCACTGAAATATTGGTATAATGCTCTTTCTTTATTTGACTGTTCATATGCCTATAATTCATAGATATCTTCTTTGTCATTGGGCACTTAAATTTCAAAAGATCAGAGGGAGAATTAATCCTGCTACTTAATGTAGATGTTTAAACACGGATGTAGGTAGGTCAAAGTAATAGTCTGCATGCTACAGTTTTCTGCCCTGTGGCTTCACAAATTCCTTTCACATACTTAGCAGCAAGTTTCACCAGACCTTTTTATAACACCATTTCTGTTGAAATATACATTGCTTTGATGTTCATATTATTAAAACAAGACTGACCTCTCACATACAGCATGTGATTTGTATTCATTTCTGGTGAAAAGTAGCTTGGAGATGTGCAAGGACTTTGAAGGCATCTGGTTGTTCACATGTTTTATTTACCAGTGCATGCTAAATGCTTGCTAAACCTCTGTACTTATACAGATGGCTAAAAGATGTACAAGACAGGAGTAACACTCCCCGGCTGTTGGGAATATGCCCCATCTCTGTAGAAGGCGTGATCTCAGAATTAGTATTAGCAAGTCGATTCAGTGAGGCTTCCCCCATGCAAATAACAGAAGTTGTTCTGAGGTTATGCATTGAACTATGGGCATTAGGGTTTCTTTTTTTTTTCACCATTTGTGGTCAGTATTTTTCAGGTTGAACTACTGAAGTTTAGACTAACTTCAGAAGATACACACACACACACACACACACACACACACACACACACACACACACACACACACACACACACACATACAGTATGTACTATGGTAAGAGTTTTCTAGCAGGATGTACAGTCAGTATATTATGATGGCGAAATCTTGTGATAGTCCAGTCAAATGTGAATGACCAGAAAAAGCTGTTAAAAAGAAGGACTTGTAGTCACAATGATCTGAGGGATTTCAAAACTAAGAGTGGAGACTCTTGGTAGAGCCCTGGCCAGAGGAAGCTGGGGTAGGACCAGACAAATCACTGGAATCCTGTGACTTTTCTCAATGTATAGTGAAATAAAAAAGAAAGGTAAATCAAAATGAAATCTTAAAACATTTATAGAGGAAGCAGCAAAGTATTTGCTCAGGGAAATAGCTCTAGAGGAGGTAGACACTGTACTTAAGTGAGTAAACGAAGTTTCAGTGTCTGTTATGGGTGGGTTAGGCTATAAGGTTTAAAAACACTTAAAGATGTGCCAAAAAAGGGATATTTTTTAAAAATTCTGACTAAATGTAATAATGAAGGTTTTTAAAGTACAGTTATTAATTTTATCTATAAAAGTGGAGCTAGGTCTTGTATTTACAACTGGAGATCCATTACTTGGAATAATACTGACTATAAGATTTTTATGAAAGTGTTAATATAGTTAAGAGTTTTACTAGATGTACTAGTTCTGGTATTTATGGAGTAAAGGGTAGGGGAAGTCGGGAATTATTAGTATCAGTAAGATAAGTAGTGCATGACATAATGAGAGAGGGAAAATAAGTTATAATGATGATGAGAAGTGTGCACAAGGCTTTTGGTATAGTAGAACATGCAGGCATATGGAACATTTTTACTCAGTATGGGATTACAAGCAAACTTTTAAAAGTGATACAATCAGCATATGATAAAAGCTGTGTTACAGTTTTAGTGACCGTATGTCCCAGCAGAAACAAGTTATTGTTAAAAGTAGGCTAAGATAGGGATGCCTGATCAGCATTGTTTTATTTGCTTTGGTAACGAATGCGCTTATAAGTAAAGGAAACAGTAGGATGGGTGGAATGGAGCAATGGGTATGTGATAGAGTGACAATACTGTTCTTTTTTTTGTCAAAATAAGATGATGCCATAGTAGTAGTAATGAAAAACAAGTTATAGATATGAGATGGTGTTAAATAAAAATAAAGATTACAACACAGGAGGCTCAGATGCAAAAATTTACTAGTGTACACCAGGAGGCAAAAAATGTACAAGTACAGAATTTTGTCTGACATGATACAGGAAGTATACAATTCTTATAGTTTCTACTTTCTAGTTTGTGCCCACCTTTCTGACGTGGTTAGTCACAGGGCACCTACATCACTATGGTTCACAACATCCTATTCATAAAGATTGCTGATGTTACATATTTTAAAAAAGTTTTCCCTTGGGAATAATATAGCCTTGCAAAGCACCTGGTCAGTCATAATGTCTTTCTGTAAATGTTACTCCTTCAAGGTTTCAGGCCTGCTTGAATACAATAGCTGGTTCAGTCTTGTAATACACTTCTTTGTTCTTCTTGCAACATTCTCCCAACAGCTGCGTCTTATCTTGATAACATTTACAAGGCCAATTGTCCCAAAGGAAGGAGAAGAAGATTTTCAATGCTTTATACATTTAATTTCCTGACCTAGCAGATAATCGTTAGTGAAAAACATAAGCTTGCTGAGCTGGCTACTGCCAGGGTCAGAGTTCAAATACACTGCAGTTCCAAAGCTTCAAGCAATTACATGTAAAATCATTCTTATTGCCATATTAATAATAGAATAAAATGCATTATACACTATTTGCTTTTTAACTAGCACTTTATATATGTTCAAATACATATTTTTCTAACATTTTCCTCCCTTTTAATACTTTTTATTCTATTCTGAAATATAAACAATGTTTTTAGCCTTCTCCTTTAAGGGCTTTCAACTAGGTAAGTCATTTAGTTTATACTTCGGAAAGAATTTCATCTGAAATTAATTTTTCTAACTCAATGTCTTGGTACAAATTTTCAGTCACAGATATATCAATAAAATCTTTGATTAATCTTTTCATGCAGGGAATCCCACAACAGACATGTGCTCCTAATAGGAGCAGACCCACACAAATAGCAATCAAGATGTTCATTAGGATAGAACCCCACCCACCAAACAGATTCTGGAAAAAGTTCGTCAGTGGGTTTGGGCCTGGTTCAGTCATGGCTGATACCTGCTGTATTACCTCTAGGTGGTCATTAATTTCATGTCGATTGTCTGGTATAAACGCACAGCATTCTTCTTTGATAAGCGCGCACGTACCACCTCTCGCCGCTAGGGTGAAGTCAAGAGCCATTCGATTTTGTAGCACAACAGTTCTCATTGCATTCAGTTCATCAGTCACTAGTTCAAGAGCAGAAAAAGTTGCATTACTCATTACTTCGAGAAGTTTCGACAGCTTTCTCAACTCCCAGATCGATTTGACTGCTCCATATGCTGGAAGTATTCCAGCCCAGGATATTACACTGTCACTCAAGTCCATATGAGTCAATTTTTCTCTATTATTTACGGAATTATGGTCTTTCCAACCAGCTTCGATTTGTCCCATTGGATTTACAGGTTTTCCGATTGGACCTTCAGGTTTCCGGGCTACATCTCTCACATTTCGTATCTTACCCAGAGGTAATTCTGCAGTATGTCTTATGGCCGGAACCAGATAACCCAAAAAACAACTGCCGGACCAATTCTCAGGTAGCCATTTGTATGCCTTTTTCCCACAAACAAAATAACAATTTTCTACTTTAGTACTGATGCGGGTTAATTCTGCATGAAACATTTTCTTGTCTATAATAGACAGTTGTTTATGTAAAACAGGATTTCTCTGCACTTCACTTAATGTTGTTTTCATTAAACTCAAATATGAATCATAATTCGTATTACAAACAGTGCCTCTATCTTTAACTTTAATGTAACATTTATAAGATATGGTTATATTACAGTTACTCCAACCCACTTGAAGCGTATCATTCTTATAGAAACACACAATTCCCTTCTGTGTGATAGGCAAATACAATGCAATTTTGTCTTGTGATCTTACAGATCCTGTATCAAAAAGTAAATTCTCCCAAGTCTCATTTATCCCCAAGGGGACAGCGGACATTAACAGTCCTCCATATGCTGTTGGCATAGCAGTACAAACCCAGCAATTTGAAATGTTCATAGTCTCTACATATACACGCTTCATAGCTAGGTATGTGTTAAAGTTCAGATGCCAGTCCATAGACAGTTCATCACGTCTCTCCACTTTCACTTGTGTGGTTACATGTAGGAAAAACCACAACAAAAGGAAGGTCATCACAATCATAGTCAATAAATGCATAGTCAACAAGATGATTAAACAACATCTTTGGGGTTGATCTGTATTTTTACTCATTTTGCTCTTGGCCATCCTGCCTTTGTTGTGTATCAGTCACAAAATGTTTATCAAGTTGAAAATTCTTTACCGGTTTACAGTGCATCAGATGGACCCAGGACATCCTCTCAGCAACTTTGACTGCAGTAGGCGTTGCCAACAGTACCTGGTATGGTCCTTCCCACTTTGGACTCGCCCAATTCTTCCTCTTCGTAACCTTCAGCCACACCCAGGTCCCCGGAGTCAGCACTGCTTCCAACGGTCTGGTCTGTCTTTTATCTGAAAAAGAGTTCAACTGCAAAACAGTTTTATTTGTTAACAGTTTTCTCATGTAGCTAGCTAATGAGCTGTCAGCCTCTAGTTCTGCAGGCATGAGAGCTTTCCACTGCGGCACATAATATGCCCTTCCAAATATCATTTCAAAGGGAGTCAAACCCTTTACATTTGGAACTGTTCTCATGTTCAGCAGTGCCAAAGGCAGACAGCAAATCCAGTTTTTCTGTGTCTCGCTCACTAGTTTCCTCAATTTGCTTTTTAGAATTCCATTGTACCTTTCCACCAGTCCTGCAGACTGTTGGTGGTAAGCACAATGGTTCTTTAAGGAGATTCCAAAGAATCTCCCAAGCTGGTGGATCTTCTGATTAACAAAATGTGTCCCATTGTCACTATAAATCCTTTCCGGTATGCCAAATCTAGGAATTATTTCTTTTACTAGGGCTTTTGCCACTGTTGCTGCATCCGGATTTTTAGTTGGAAAAGCTTCTACCCATTTAGAAAACATATCTATAATTACTAAACAGTATTTTTTCACTTCACATTTATTCAACTCTATGAAATCCATACAAATAGTGTGGAACGGATATGGTGGTGTAGGAAAACTCCCTTGCTTGGGTTTGAATGCCCTTTGTGCATGATGTTTGTTACAAGTATGGCATGCTGCACAAAATTTTTTTGTATAATTTATGAATCCGTATGTTTGGAATATTCGATTTACTAACTGTACCATCCCCCCTGTTGAGACATGGCACTGCCCATGGCTCAACAAAGCTGCATATCTAAATAAATTAGACGGTAATATTGTTTTTTTCTCTTTGGAGACATACAGTCCATTTTCAAGGTTTGCACCTCGTTTCTCCCATTTTTGTTTCTCTGCTTTTGTAGTTAGTGTCTGCATTGTTTTTAACATTTCTAGAATTAAAATCTCAGAGGGTTGTAATTCCTCGGTTAAAAGTAAAGTTTCTGAGTCTGAGGCTGCTTGCTTTGCAGCTGCATCAGCTTTTGCATTTCCTTTTGAAGTTCTATCCTGTTGTTTTGTATGAACTAAACATTTACAAATAGCTACTTTAGTAGGTAACTGAATAGAATCTAATAGGTTCAAAATAAGTTGCGCATGATTAATCGGTTTACCATTAGATGTTATCATTCCCCTAATTTTCCATTGTTGCGCAAAAACATGCACTGTAGAGAAAGCATACTGACTGTCAGTATATATGTTCACACATTTATCTTTCGCTAGAGTGCAAGCCCGTGTTAAAGCTATCAATTCCGCTGCTTGAGCAGATAGGTTATGCTGTAAAGGTTGGGCTTCTAAGATCTCTGTATCTGTAACTACTGCATACCCCACTAGATTTTTCCCTGTAGGACCCCTTCTGCACGAGCCATCCATGTAAAATGTCACCTCGGCATCATCCAAGGGCATATCAGTAAGATCTTGTCTGGGCAAAGTTGTTTGCTCAATTTCCTGCAGGCAGCTGTGCGGCGTGCCATCTACAGGGGTTGGAAGTAACGCTGACGGGTTTAATGTTGTACAACGTTCAATTACCATATGAGGTTGGCTCAGCAGTATGGTCATACATGAAAGATGTCTAGCAGGAGAAAGATATGCTATTTTTTCTTGCAGTAAAATTATCGCGACTGCATGAGGCACTCTCAATGTGAGAGGGTGGAATAACACCACTGAGGCCAAAGCCTGTACTGCCATTGCAGCTGCGACCACTGCTTGCACACAGTGAGGCAACGACCGTGCCACTGGGTCTAACTGTGATGAATAGTAAGCTATGGGGCGTTGCTTATCCCCATGCTGTTGCGTGAGAACTGACGTCATATATCCCTGTTTACAATCTACGGTCTGAAAGAATCGTTTGTGGTAATTCGGAAGTCCTAAAACTAATGAAGAAGCTATCAATTGTTTTAGTCTGCAGAAAGCTGTTTCTGCTTCGGATGTCCATTGTAATAAATCTTGTGCTGCCATTGGTGTTTTGTATATTAAATCAGCCAGTGGCACAGATTCTAAAGCATAGTTTGATATCCAGCTTCGACAAAAATTAGTTGTTCCCAAGAAGGACATCATTTCCTTCTTGGTTGCTGGTTTAGGTGTTTGTAAAATTGCTGTTTTTCTGTCTTCGTCTAATATTCTACCTTCATTGGATATTACATATCCTAGGTATCTAACCTGTTTTTTCCAAAGTTGTAACTTACTTTTGTTTACTTTATGTCCTTGTGCTGCTAAAAATTTCAATAACGCTATAGTATCCTCCCTGCATTGATGCTGGGTGGGGGCTGCTAGCAAGATGTCATCTACATAAAGCAGAATCTGACTACCTCCTGCTGGGGTAAACCCTGCCAGGTTGCTAGCCATTTCTTGTGCAAATATTGTTGGACTTTCACAATATCCCTGTGGTAGCCGAGTATAGGTATACCTTTTACCCTGAAATGTAAATGCAAACCAATACTGGCTATCAGGATGTATAGGTATTGAAAAGAAAGCATTGCTTATGTCTACTACAGTGAAATATTTTTGTTGCGGCTTCAAATTGTTCAACAAGGTGTGTGGGTCTGGCACCGTAGGTGCTCTAGGTATTATTGCATTGTTTACAGCTTGTAAATCCTGTACCATCCACCATTCCCCATTTGCTTTTTTAACAGGAAATAGAGGGGTATTACATGGTGAATCAAGAGATTCTACCAGTACTCCTTCCTTGAGTAATGCTGCTATTATAGGCTTGATTCCTTGCTCTGCATCTTTCCTCAAGGGGTATTGTCTTTTTTGTGGTCTAAATGCTGATTTTGGTGTAATAGTAACTGGTCCTGCTGTTCGAATAAGTCCTACATCTGATTTGCCTGCTGACCAAAGAATCTCTGGTATATCACACAAGGCTTTTTCTTCTTCTAATAAGAACGCTAATCTTCACTAGTTTGTAAGTGTACAGCTGGATGTGTCTGTGTTAGCCAATTCAGTTTCTGTTTTTGTATTCCCTGCTCTGATAATTCTAAATCAGTTTGTTTTTCCCATCTTGTTACTTTTTCTCCTAAGTCTGCCCATTTCATATTCTTGTTTTTTTGTTAAGCTGACCTGCGGTAGTCAATTAGATTTGTACAGTGTTATGAATTCCTGAGGTAATGAACAGCTTACCACACTGTTTCCCTCAGTATCCCAATACAAGGTTCGTAATACTAATCTATTAGCAGGATTTTTGAATAATTCTTGCTCATATTCTTTATCAGGTCCTGGCATGCTACAGTAGTATAAGAGTACAGTGTAACAAATGCTGTCGGTCAGTGTCAAGGGAGGGGGCCTTACTGATGGCTACGTTCATCAGTTCCTCGGTTACTGCCCCTGGACCAGTCGTAACTAGGTCCTGGCTGTACCAGTAAAAAGTCTCACCCTCCGGTCGCACCACGAAAGTATCCATTTGTCTTTGTGCCTCCATACCCTGCAAGGTGGGAGCTACCGCTATGCCAAATATCTGCATAAGATCTCTTCCCAGTAGGTTTACTGGACATTTTGCAGAAACTACGATTTTACCTTTCTGAGTCATACCTGAAACAGGGTCAGTTATTGCTATATCATTGGAGAGTGGCTCCCTATATAGCTGTCCGTTTGCTGCTTTTACTAATATATAATCAGGTGATTCGGAATATTCTGGTAACTTGGAGGGGTGTATCAAAGTCCATGACGCTCCTGAGTCACACAGGAATTTTACTTCCCTCCCCTCCACCAGAAGTGTGACTTCCAGTTTTGTGTCTGCCAGATAGAGCTCCAAGCTCAGTAATGCCAAATCTAAAATTTCACTTTCTTCATCCTCCATATCTACTTGCACCTCCTCTATTCCTTCTACTATGTTTACATTTGTTCTTTGTTTGTTAGCCTTTTCTGATGATTTCTGACTTTCATCACTATCATATAGTCAGTCCTCATCATCCTTGCTTTCTGTAGTCACCTTTTTATTCTGCCTGCAATCCCTCGCTAAATGTCCTTTCTTTCCGCACTTAAAGCACTCACCTTTCTTTTTTCTCTCTTCAAAATCTTCTGACCATTTGTCAGATTGTCTGTTTCCCTGGGCATTTTTCTTACCCTTTTTACCGGATTGTACTACAAAAACCTCAGCTCCGTCTTCAGCAGTGAAGACTTGTGTCTTCTTTTTCTTTTTACTATTAAAGTGTCTTTCGGCATGTCTAGCATATTCAAGTAAGGCTTGTAGCCTACTTGTTCGATGATCTATCATATGCTTCGTAATGAAGCTACTGATAGGTGCAATGCAACCTTTCAAAAACGCATTTTTCAGTTGCTGTTCATACGAGGTATCATTTGCCTGATTTTCAGGAATAGCCATACCACTATGGTTATTAAAACATTCCAATAATCTACCATAATACCCATCTACAGTTTCATTCTCTTGTTGTATGCATTGGTTAATGCAAGTCCAATCTGCTCTAGGTTTCCATTTTTCGGAAATTCGGTCTGTAAGACCTTTTACTCTGTTGTCTAGTTCTGCGTCACTATGTGGGAGTGGTTTAAGCTCTGCATTACGAGGATTCCAGGTGCCACAAATCATGTGCCAGTCTGGACCCACAATTTGTCTAACTACCTTCTCTACTTCTTCCCCATTCAAGTGGTAACTTAGTCTCATACCTTGTAAATCTTGTAAAAACTTCGTGTAATTGACTTTTGGATGGGGGATTCCCTCTGTAGCTTTCGGAATATCTTCCGGTGTCCATGGTCTGTACACTAGAAGAGTTGGGTCCTGCCCTTCCTGTCCTGCTTGAGGATTTGGTACCTCGATAAGTGGACAGATTTCTTCCTCATTTTCCTCTAGTGTGTTTTCCTATTTGATACGAGTCTGTGTCCCCAAGTGTTTTACGTGTCCGGGACCTAGTTTCAATAGGATCTCTAACAAATGGTTTTAGTGTCATTGTGACATCAGGATAACGTGGAGGTGGACTAGCTTGTCCACCTGCTTCATATCCTGAAAAAGGCATCGGAGGGAGCGGGGGAGGAGCCGCTATTACTATATTATTATCCTCTTTATCTAAAAATAACGTCTTAGCATTTTTAGTTTTCTGTTCCCTTCGGTTTACTTCCTCAATCCACCTGTGTGCCTGAGGAATGCCTAATTGTTGTTGCTTTTTTGCCTGACCTTCTGCATCAGATTTAAGTTGTTTTAAGAGTTTAACTAATGAAATTTTATCCAATTTACCATCGAATCCGTATTTATTAACCCATTTTGTATAATACCTAACATTATCAGCCCGTTGTAATTGCATATATTTTGCCTCTTCAGTTAGGGCCGGATCTCGTAATGTTTTAGTGCACTGATTTCCCATATTAAAAGAAAATGTTACGTAACCCTTTTCACCACGTGGTATTTCAGTTCCTTACACAGTTTATCTAAAATGACTGCCTACCTTATTCTGTTTCCCTGATCTCTGACAAAATATACAGTAATTTCCTTTTGTCCCTGATCTGTATAACAAATCTTCTGACAATAATATTTACTGCAACCTAGTCCCTGATCTAAAACAGAAAAAAGGCAAATATCTTCCTACCTGAGCCTCCTGAGTCGACCAGTTCGAGACCGCTCTTCGGCCACAGATCAGAAAGTGGCCAGCCTCTCAAAATGACAGTTCAGTCGGAGGTCTTTTATATTTCAAGAAGAACCATTTTGGTAGCTTCTCCTGTGCAGTGTTCGACCACCGGTACACTCTGATCTGTAGCTGTCCGAGGGTTTCCGGTTCAAGAAGGACCAAACTGTTAAATAAAAATAAAGATTACAACACAGGAGGCTCAGATGCAAAAATTTACTAGTGTACACCAGGAGGCAAAAAAGCGTATAAGTACAGAATTTTGTCTGACATGATACAGGAAGTATACAATTCTTATAGTTTCTACTTTGTGCCCACCTTTCTGACGTGGTTAGTCACAGGGCACCTACATCACTATGGTTCACAACATCCTATTCATAAAGATTGCTGATGTTACATATTTTAAAAAAGTTTTCCCTTGGGAATAATATAGCCTTGCAAAGCACCTGGACAGTTATAATGTCTTTCTGTAAATGTTACTCCTTCAAGGTTTCAGGCCTGCTTGAATACAGTTCAGTCTTGTAATACACTTCTTTGTTCTTCTTGCAACATTCTCCCAACAGCTGCGTCTTATCTTGATAACATTTACAAGGCCAATTGTCCCAAAGGAAGGAGAAGAAGATTTTCAATGCTTTATACATTTAATTTCCTGACCCAGCAGATAATCGTTAGTGAAAAACATAAGCTTGCTGAGCTGGCTACTGCCAGGGTCAGAGTTCAAATACACTGCAGTTCCAAAGCTTCAAGCAATTACATGTAAAATCATTCTTATTGCCATATTAATAATAGAATAAAATGCATTATACACTATTTGCTTTTTAACTAGCACTTTATATATGTTCAAATACATATTTTTCTAACAGATGGTCTGATATACTTCTTGCTAGAATGAAAATGTACACTAAATTAATTAATATAATTAGAAAATGGTAATCGCAACTAGCCAACCAAAAAGCACCATTGCTAGTAAAATGGACCTGATTAAATAAACTGGTAAGTGAACTGCAAAACTAACTAATCCTATCAGTAAATCTCACTAGTCTACTAAAATATGTCAATTAAATGCACTTTCGTTTCAAAAAGAGAGACATTAACATTTACCCTGTGAGCTACAAGAGGAAAACATTCACAAAACTTTGCATTCTTAAAAACTTACACAGACTACATAAAGTCCTACATATTGTACATTAAATAAAGTTTGTGAGAATGTAAAAAACAGATCAAAAATGGAAAAAATGAATATGTGTGGGTCTAGTTTGTTTAATAAATGAAATGTCTTGTACTATAACTTTAGGGTGTTCTACCTGTTATTTTTGGCTGTGCCCCTTATGGCAAAACACATTTTCCAAACCTTCAGTACAACGCAGACCTCTCAACCAATCAGGGACAGATTTGAACAGAATCAGGGAAAAGTCAAGAAAAAATCAGGGACACTTTTAAAATATTAGTGCTATTAAGTTGAAACTTTGAGAGAATCAGAGCATATGAATTAATACACATTTTCTGAAGTAAAAGAAGTGTGTAACTCTTAATTATTTTCATTATTCATTAAGTGTAATTCACCACCTTTCTGCCCAAAGTCACTAGTTTGAGGAGGGATTCAGAGGGACAGAGCTAAAATTTGAGTCAAAATCAGGGACGTCCCTGAAAATTAGGGACAGTTGAGAGGTATGAGTACAAGATATTTTATGTGATACACACCGGATCCATACATGTGCACTTTGTTGACTCTGGTACAATGCTGGTGTAGTGATAGGTTGCCAGGCTACAACATTGATGTCCTGGAATTCATTAAAACCCTTTTTGACAAGGGTATAGTGGATTGATGGGCATATAGAATATGGATAACTTACTGCCATCACTGCCAGATGGCTAGTTGTTCTTTTTTGGGGGGAAGGGCTGAGAAAGAACTATCAGTAGAAATTTCCTTGGTATAGATGAGGGTCTAGCCCTAATGGTCATACAGAAGGGATAATGTGAATCCTGCAGTTCTGTAGCTGTACCTCATATATGGAACATGTATTGGTAACCTGTATAGGTCAAAAAAAATCCCTGTCCCACAATTAATGTGACGCCTACTGGTCTGTTCATCGCTTTCATCCAAGCACCTACATATAGAAAAGCAAATGTCACTACTTGGGAGATCCTGCTTTACACTGATTTGTAGATACAGCTGATGTTTGGGGACAAAAAAGAGCTTGAGTACGACAAGGGGTATGAGGGTCAATAAATATGTTAGGAAAATTAGTTAAACATGAGGATAGAATGCAAAAATGTAATGGGTTGTCTGTTTACCTCTTTTATGCAAGGAGTAGAAATGTCTTTGAGGGATGTATATTTGATAAAAAATGTGATTTTTTTTTTCTTTATCAGCAAAGTACACAAAATAGATGACATCCAGCTCTTATTGAGTAAGAAAGTTTAAAGATGCATATGAAATAATCCTACAAAGTCCCTGGCATTACTGAACTTGCATATTTGTATCATTAAATGGTACATATTTCACTATTGTTTTAGGATAGTGTTTCTATATTAGACATGTTAACAAGTTTCTGAAGAAAAGAATGCAAGGAGCTGATGTTCATAGTAAATGTCGCTTCAGTCCAGCTAGCCCTGCACTGTTGTGCTGAGTTGCACTGTAGTACTGTTTAGCAATTCATATTCATTCATATTACCAAGAGAGCAGCATCTCATTGCCACGAACTTGTATGAATTACAACATTGTGCGTCTGGAACAGCAATGCAAATGAGCTCCTGACTCAGTGCTGATATGTAGTGCAGGTACCAAGACCACCAACAGGCACAGATATCCCCATTCAAAGACATGCACACTTGCATGCACATAGAAACACACAAACATATATGTATACTAACAATATTAAATCACTCTCACACATTTATGTACTGACTCCCACACATAGTTCCAGTGCTCTCTGTCTCTTGCACACACACATACGCACATATATGTATACTCACAATAGCAATTCACTCTCACACATTCATGTACCAACTCCCACACATAGTCCCAGTACTCACACAAACACATAAAGATACACACACACACACACTTGTGCGTGTATAAATTATTATTTTAAGAAGTTTCTATTTTTTACAACAGCATAGAAAACTATATCATTTAAATGGCTTTCTGTCTCTCTTTCAAATTATGTAGATATTTATGTGATGTAATTACGGAACAGTTAAAACTTCTAATGGTTTTGCTAGTTACTTTTTATTTGCCTTTCTTTTGTATATGTGTGTGTGTGTGTGTGTGTGTGTGTGTGTGTGTGTGTGTGTGTGTATCTATCTATCTATATATATATATATATATATATATATATATATATATATATATATATGTGTGTGTGTGTATGTGTGTGTGTGCATATATATATATATATATATATATATATATATATATATATATATATATATATATGTGTGTGTGTGTATCTATATATATATATATATATATATATGTGTGTGTGTGTCTCTATGTATATATATATATATATATATATATATATATATATATATGTGTGTGTGTGTGTGCATATCTATATATATATATATATGTGTCTGTGTGTGTGTGTGTGTGTGTGTGTATATATATATATATATATATATATATATATATATATATATATATATATATATATATATAGATAGATACACTCATATATGTATATATTTTTTTCCATCCCTCATTTATTTTTAACTGGTAGTTGCCATCCTTGAGACAGTTGTCTGTTTATTCTACTTCTTATCAAAGAAGACATAGATACATGATAGATCGATAGCTAGATAGACAGACAAATCAGTAGATAAATAGATGAATTCTAGTAAATATTCTATATTTAGGATGGCTGGAATGAAGACTTGTAATTCCTTCACTTATGTTAAATATATTTTATCTTGGGTTTGCAAAGTGATATTTTGCATGTATTTAGTAATCCTTTTGTATAGGATCTCTGTTATCAGTCTGTTCATTTTTCATGTTGATGCTTCATCAAAGCCTTCTTAGCAGTGACACCACATGCTTTTGCACTATGTGGACAGCGGGTGGCAGCAAGCACTAGCATATGCAAAGTAGAGACACTACAGCAGCAGATGAGGCAACTTCTGAGAGTGTTAACTTTTAATTCTTGCTTTTGTGTCTGAGACTGTTTCTGTTCTGAGATTCATTTCTTCTCTTAACAGTCTCAATAGCAGCAACTGTACAATTTTGTAACACTATAACAAAGATACTTGTAGACTTGTTAAACAAACATTTTTATTAAGGTGATTATTTATTGTTGTCCTTAAATTTAATTAATTTTGATTCTCGGCTGGAGTACCTTCTGTGTGGAGTCTGCATGTCTGCCCCACGATCGACTGAAATTTAAAAGACATGCAGGTAGGTGCGTGCGTGTGTAGGTGTGCCTTCTCTGAAGGCTGGGTGCCGGGCTGGCAACTCGACACCGTAAAAATCACTGCCAATCATAAGCAGTCCGGAGATCTGCTGTGGTGCCCCCTATCTGGGAAAAGCTGAAAGACTTTATTTTTACTTAAGCAGATAGGTGCGCTCATCTTCTGTCTCTTTTCAATCACAACCAATTTCATTGCAATTTCTGGTACACAACAATTACTTGTATATTTATACAACATTACTAACATGAAAAAAAAACACAGTAAGTTTTAGTAATGTAATGTTGATAAAAGAAAAACAGTCTGTTCCACGTGGCTGGGCCAACTTTAAAGATTTAACTAAATCAAGAAGTAGGATGTCATCTGCACAGAGGATGAAGTGCAGAGAAGGAAGGTATAAGTAGATGTCATTGATAAATAGGGAAATGATATGGAACCCCAGTATTTAGGACAGTTGAGGAGAACAAGGAATTATTGTAAGGAACCTGATAGGTTCTTCCCATTAGATAGTTTTTGAACCACACACATACATTGTCACCAAAATTAAGCCATGTCCAGTTGTATAGAAGAAGCGAATGATTGACTGAAATGCCATAGTCAGTTGGGATAAATCCTTTATGTCATCAGTAGAGTAGATTACATTATATTAAGACAGTAGTTGTGCTGTATGACAGCCGTGCTGCTGAACACAGAGGTATTTGTATGTTTTAAAATATTTGTACAGTAGTTTCACAAACTTCTTTGTAATAGGGCAAAGGTTGGATATAGGACAGTAATCAGACTGGGATGGGTTGAGCACACTTGGGCAGTGAAATTATTGCAGAGTGCTTACACACACAAGGCAGAAGTCCAGTGGTTATAGAAAGCTTGAATAGTGGGGTATTGTTTCAGTGGCAGATCTATCAAAAATTGAATGAAGTTTGCTAAATATGGTTTTGTTGAGTAGCAATAATTTGGTTTGTTTATAGAGAGGATAACAAGGGATGTAGTGCAGTCCTCTCACAGGGGATGTAATGTGTAGTTCTGTCACAGGGGATGTAGTGCAGTCCTCTCACAAGGGATATGGTGTGCAGACCTCTCACAGGAGATGTAGTGCAGACCTCTCACAAGGGATATAGTGTGCATTCCTCCCACAGGGGATGTAGTCTACAGTCCTCTCATATGGGGTATAGTGCACATATTGCAGCTAGTCAAAATATTCAGATGCTGTACATATTACTTTGCATTTCCAGAACCAAATCCTTCAAATGGTATGAGCTGCTCATTTTTGTCTTTTGCTCAAAACATGTTGGTTATCCCACTGTCTAGTATTCCAGTCAATAAAAACAGCTAAATGGCTTTCAGTTTGTTACTTTTACCATATGATATGGTGAAGGAACCAGTTGCAGGCCAGGTGGCAGCTCATTCTTTTAGAATGGCTGCTGCTGCTGCTTCATCTGCATTCTACAGTGTGCTATCAACCCACTTTGAGAGGTGGTATCTGGAACGTAAAAGTTGTGGCGCTCATGTTGGTATTCCTTATATCTAGGATTCATGGAATATTATACTATATTATATTTACTGATCTCCAAGTGGTTTATGGGGCATGTAGCTGCTTCTACTCCTATCATGGAATCAAACCACCAGCAGGTGCAGCATTTGGTGGGGTTTCTGGAGCTGGATATTTCCAGTGGTTTGAATTCTGTGGCTTTCTGGGTAATTCATTTTGTCTTTTTAGCAGAGGAAAGACATGTATCCACTGGGGCTAGAACATGATTCATCAGCCATATTTGGTTTTGCTTGGAGGTTTTTCTGCCACTTCTAGGGGATATCACATGTCCATATCCATGGTGGGTCAAAAGGAGATAGGCTGAAGACATGTACTTCACAACAGGCTACAAAACGTGTTCTGGCCTTTGTCCCTAACAGGGGACAAAAGATCAAGACTTAGTCCAGCTCTCATTGCTTTTTGTCCCTTACTGGACCTCCTTCCCCTTGAGGGGTCTTAGCATCCTTGTCTGACATGCTTTCTTGGTTGCCAGTCACCCCCCTGGCCCAGGGCTGAGAGAGTTCACCCATGGATAATTTAATTCTTAGTAGCTGCTCCTTTTCTTTGCATTCCACTTCACTTCCAGGGTTCACCTTCCCTTTCTGGAGAGGGGATTCTGCTTTTTTATTTTTTCTGAGTAGGTGTTCTTTGTCCATGGAGTTGTCTCTCCTCTGTGTACCTCCTTCTCTTGAGTATTAGATGAGAGGGATGATTGGTCTCTTTACTCCTGTGGCTTGTATGACTTTTCTGCTGTTGCTCCCACAGAAGTATCTGTATTCAAACTACTTGAACTAGCAGTCTGTCTCCTGCACCATGGGAAGGCATGTTCTTCCATTGCACTGGATGAGCGGTAGGATGTTTTTTGTTTTTCTGCTCCATTTGACATTCTGCCTTTTGGTCCTGCCTCTAGTTTAGTCTGCTACCTTTCAGGACTAGCTGCTTCAGTGTCTTGCTTATGTACCCTTGACAATCTTGATTGATGTAGCCTTGTTGAATAGCAGAGTCCCTCTCTAGTCTACCTTACCCTCCATGATCATGCAACAAAGGCTACTGTATAGTTCCATGACCATAGAGCAAAGGCTTTTGGATAGGTGTTACATGTACTTATTCTTCTAACCTTAATGATTTGAATGCATGTGCGATGATATGAGGTAGTGCTATCTGTGCCAGGGAGAGTAGGGCAGTGGATGTATAACATATGCCATCATAACTAGCTGGAGTTTTGTAAAGAATTTTATGTCATTTGACTATCACACTGATTTGTACAGATGCCTGTGTTAAAAATGTATTTGTAAAGTTTATGGTGTTAAAAATGCATCAGCAGTGGGTCCTGCTGGACAGAAAAGAGATGTGTGTATGTTAGACAGTATTATTATAACTGATTAAATGTATATGTTTTAACAGAGAATTCTGGAAGGGAAGAGGTTAATCTCAGTCCAACTAATTTTGAAAAACAGGTTGAAAATTAAATGGGTTGGTTGATGCCATAAAGATTTTATCTTACAGATCTGATTGGAGCCAGAGACAGAAAATGTCTGGGAAAACCAGGACTAGTAATCTTACTATATTATCCTTTAGGGTAAACTAATTGCTATACTGGAATGGTGGAAGTTTTTCAAATTGTTTATAGCTTTCAGATGCTGCAACAAATCTTATCAAAGCTCTGGGTGCGTATTGTACCAGAGTCAGATGACCAGATGTGATGTTATTCTATAACCAGCCCTGAACTGATTCTTTGGATATTAATGAGAGATATGATGGAACTCTTGCACCAGCACCTTGTTTCTCAAAACCTGACAGGAAAGATCTCTCACAGATGTCTCACACAACCTCACACCTCATCTTGCCTCGCTGTAGTAAGCAACTCAACACTCAACATCTTGTCTTGCTGTAGTAAGTAACTTAACTAGGGAACACTAATTCTTTAGTCAGTCAGGAAAATATAGTGAGATTAGTTAAGTATTGCTTTTCTGCATCTGTGTAAATCCATCCAACTCTGTTATTTTTATATCTCCTATGATTGAAACTCTGGTATTTATTGCAACTAGATATTCAGTATTGCCATGTTTTCTGTTTTATTATTTATTATTAAATATTTCTATACATTTAATTGTGGCTGATCTTTTAGAGAATACGTTTAGCAGCTTAACAGTGCTTATGCTTATTTTAGTGAAGCTGTGGCCACTCCTGAAAGCATCGCTGCATTGCTCAAACTCTACCATTTATATTAGTATTAATTTTACTCAGTATAATTGGGTACCCTTGTAAGAGCATTAGAGTAGCTGACTGGTGTCATTGTAATTACCTTATAGTCTAGGCAGAGGGGGCACAGCTGGTAAATCTGCACCAGTCTTTCCTAGGTGTATGTGTGTGTGTGTGTGTGTGTGTGTGTGTGTGTGTGTGTGTGTGTGTGTGTGTGTGTGTGTGTATGTGTATGAGCTACTTGAAACAGGGACACATTGCTCCAAAGCGGTCAGTGTGGAGTCTTCTTTAGGGCCTGGAGAGAGAGAGAGAGTCCAGCCCCAGGTCTGGAGTGTGCTCCCAAATTGTGCTTGGTGCAGAGAGCTGCATCTGAAAATACTGTGTGTATCCATTTTTGTTCCTAGTGGTGTCCCTCACAGGTGTCAGTGATGAGGATTTAGACTCCTTGATTAGTAGGGACCATCACAGCAAGTAACAAATGCGTTTTATTGCATTATTTGATATATGAAGACAACCCACATTGGTGGGTTAGGAATAGCCTCCCACTATCATGATGGCCAGTCTTAGTGTGCAGCCTTTATTATTAGATTTTTCTGTAGGTTGAACAAGTATATAATGGAGATGCCAGATATTTATTGTTTTTCTTGTTTTGCAGGCAATGATTGTCTGATAGTATCTAGAAATATCAGGAAGTGTGGAGCCTGCTGTTAGTCCTTGCTCTATCTACTGCAACATGAGATGGAACAGAATTGTTTTTGTCTCCTGAGCAGTTTGTAAATTGAGCTTTCTTTCTGACAGGAAGCTGTTTTCACTGAAATATTCAAGAAGTTGTATGTGAATGCTTCTCTGTAACTTACCTGGTTAAAAATGTTAGGTAAGTAGATAAATAGATAGACAGACAGATACATACATTTATGAATATTTGCATACATAAATAGATAACCCATCTGCACTGTATAAGAATGGATAGAATCATTTAGAAATTACTTTTTTGTCATTCTGCATGTTGCATATTTGCCTCAAGCTGTGAATATAAGACAAATGTTAGCAGTGCTACTTCTATCTGAGATGGGCAGAAACTACAACTGCAGGGGAAATGACTAGACTTGACATTTCCGTAAGGTTGTTAACATTTAAGAGCTATTTTATGGAATGCTTTAGACATTTAATGGCAAATATGTCATTATTTGTTTATAGTCTTTAGTATACACAGTCTGGCTTAGTGTTTCCAACCTTTGAAGCAGTATTCATCCAGACTAAGGATACGCATAGATACGCTAAACCTTTCCTTATCGGGTCACCTTTACTTTTAGATAAGTTGTGTACTATAAGCCTCATTTCAAAGGGTCAGTTTATAATTAATCAGACAATATTCATAAGAGCTACTTAGCGAGGTTGACATTTGCCTAAAGATGTATAACTGGCTAATTTTATAACATTCACATCTAAATCATGCTAATAATAGTAAGTTAGCGGTTCATTTATTTGGAATTTGAATAGACTTGCAGCCAGTGGGCAGTGGGTATTTCCTTAATTCAGTATGATTAAAGTGGCCTTCTTGATTAAATCAGTTGAACTGCTTGTGTATAATTAGTATTGCTTTAAAAGCCACTATATTGCAGGTTGCACTGCTGTTGATAATGCATCAGAGAAAACACAACCATGATGAGAAATCAATATTTATCTGGCTAAAACTAAATCTGCTTATGTTAGATACATATAGTATTATTATAGACTGGACTGTGAGAATGTTAGAAAAAGGTGCTAATTAAGTGTAATTTTTACTTAATATCATATATGAAGCATTGGTCCTGTACTGCAAACATTCAAACCTTAAACCTTAAAATATATAAATATTTGAGATATGAAAAAATAGACATTTTACTGTTGCCCTTGTAATATAAGAAATAACTTGGGGGTGGGGAGTGAGCCAATGTGAGATGAGGACAGAATGCTAAGTAATTACACCTGTATGTATTCATTACTAGTCTGAAATACTGTGGAGAACTTAGAATGCTGCTACCTAGGAGATAGAAAAACAAAGGCTGTGACAGTAAGGTTTCCAACCGAGAGCATCATGCTGATCCAGATATGACATTCGTTATTGGAACAACAGTTATATGATTGTGTAATGTGTGACATAGAGTGGGCTTCACTGACCTACTGTAGTAGTTGCAAGTAGAGCCCACGATTATGGGAATCTGGGGGAATGGAAGAGATGTGTGCCCAGCTTTTATGGAACAGTGATTAGGAATAGAGTGTGAGCCTGATATTTGTCCTTTCTTCACATTATGGAATGCAGGCAAAATGTTCTTATATTCAGTCATGGCTCAGAACTAGCCCATGAGGCCTAGTGAAGGGACAAGTAGTAGATGACAATGAAAAAGTGAAAGTGGAGGTGCGATCTTGATTCCTGCATGGATACTCTGGCTGGGTACACAATAGTCCAGCAGGAACCCTTGGTGAAGACTGTGAGTGCACAGTAGATGTCATCTGTACATCAGGGGTGGAAGAACTGTCGCTGCAGTGACATAGATGCCTTATGGTCAGCACTGTTAGTCTGTGACTTGGAGTATGTCAGAATATGGTTTGTGATAGTATGGATTGTTTTCATTTGTATAAATGTATGATTGCCTGTGTCATAATTGATGGTTTAATAAAGATGTTTCATGTTTAAAAAAAAAACATTGTTAACACAAAGGCAACTTGCTGCTTGCTCTCTTACAAAGGCTACTGTAGACTCTTCTAAAGGCCTTTAGTAATTCAACATGAGCTGTCCTGAGAGAAGCCTTCTTAAAGGAGGGTATGAAATGTCTGAATGCTTCATCCAAAAGGCTACTGTTATTCTTCCTGGAGTCTGGTAAGAGTTGCTTGGGAACCTGCTTGTGATATCTTCCTACAGGACTGGGACAATGTGTGAATGCACCAGAAACTCAGTGGATGTAGGCACAGTTCCAGCTTATTGATGTTCTTTGTGTTTCACTGTTGCAGTCATTACATTTGGGTAATCTGCTAGCAGGTTGCCCTCAGTCGGCCTGAATAACAACGTCTTGGGTCCTGCGTCGGTTGCTATCTCCTCTTCCATGATAACAGGGGTATAAAACATACAGCCAATGCCATTTTAATCAATCTTTTTTGCAGCGCGGTGCCTGAAGCAGAAGCAGTTCACAAGTGCCAGTCGGCCGACTCCTGAAATTTTTGTTTTCGAGTTTCAGAACCAAAGTCTTCAAACTAAAGCTAAGTACCCCATTGGTGAAACTTTTTCTTGCTCCTTACCGATGTCAGTAAAAGTTAATAATTGTATTACTTGTGGAAAGCAAATACCTCATAAGGATTTTCATTTGTACTGTATTCCATGCCTAGGCCCTGATCACAATGTGCCTTGCTGTCGGTTTTGTGCTAAATTTAACCAATTCACTATTAAGCGTTGGTATATTTTTGCTTCTAAATACTTTGGTTCAAGATTTAACTATCCTGAAATGTCGTTGGTTAGCAATCCGACTACCGGAATTCACAAAAAACGCAAGGAAAAAGACAGAGACAGACCGTCAAGGTCCAAAACCAACAATGAAGCTTCTCCTAAATCAGTCATCGGTTCGCCACTCAGTCAGGCACTTTCACAGCCCCTGATGCCCACTACTTTTGAGTCGCATGCCTCTACCGAGACCCATTCCAAGTCCAGTATGCCGCGAGATTCTGCAAGTATTGAACCTGTGGATGTCTCTCCCTTGGATGGGTCCGGAGCCGCTGAGCAGGCACTGGCTTCTGAGGGTGTTTTTAGGCGTTAACATTTGTTTTATTAAACCAACGCCATCATCAAAAACAAGGCCAAAACCTACTTCTGTATCTAAAAAACTGATGCATGAGCCACGTGCTCAGGCCCCTATGCCTACAAAACAAATGATCAAAATGGCTGAGGATTTAATTACCTTGATCAGGGGTTCCCAACCCCCCCTGCTAAGAGGCCTAGGCAAGGCACTGATTATGAAACTTCAGATCAGGTTTCCATTTCTTCTGATTCCTGTTCTGATCAGGAATTTTCTATCCCACCTTATGAGGACTCTGATGCAGAGGAATCCATCCCTTCTGCTTCTCCTCCTGAGGATTACTCTTTTGGAGAGACTTTGCATACTTTAAGGGAACATTTTCATTGGGATAGTTAGGACATCTCAGAATCCAAAAAGAGGCTTAGGGATTTTCTTCTTCCTCAGCATAGGCCTTTGGCTATACCTCCTGTATTAGACATTGTTGATGATGTTTTCTCAGAATCAAGCATGGCTCCTGATTCCCTGCCTCCGGCTCCTAGTATTCCAGATAGATATTACAGGGTTCATGACTCCCACAAATTTATTTTCAAAAATCCTGCTGCTGACCCTGAAACTATTTCTCAGGGTCCCAAGGGTGTTAAGGCTTCAACAGCCAAAAATCCTACCCCTTCAGATAGAGACTCCAGGGAGCTGGATAGACGGGGTAAGAAGGTTTATACATCTGCAACCTTGGCAATCAGGGCTTTAAACTGCCAGTTTCATATGCTTAAATATCAACAGCATGTTATGGGCTTACTGAAACAGAAAATGATGTTGATTTCTGATTGTGTGGAAAATAAAGAGTTACAGGATTTATTGCATTCAGCAGAACAGGTTGGAAAGGATACTTTGCAATGTGGTTTTAATTCCTTGGAGGCCTCTTGCAGGGCCACCATAACTGGATCTGTGATAAGAAGGCATGCTTGGCTCAAGGAGCAAAATCTGCCTGATCATGTTAAAGCTAAATTGTTGGATGCTCCTTTACAGCAGGACAGTCTGTTTGGTAATAAGGCAGAAGAGGTTTTAAAAAGATGGAAGACAAAGCTAAATCTATGCAAACTGTAAAAGACTTTTTGCAAGTGCAGCCACCCAGGTTCAGTAGACACTGGCCTACTAAGAATTGGTCCTTTCCAGAGTCCAACAGAGCCACTCAGGCCAAATCCAGATGCTCCAAAGGCTCTAGGTTTCAGTCACAAGGATCTTACAGGTCAAAACAATGGGGTGCCTCCACCTCCAAATCAGGAGGTAGCAAAGCACCACCCTACAGTAAACAGTCTCAATGACTTTCCTCTGCCATCTCCAAGCACTTATCTTTTGGCAGCCCCTTTGGGGGGAAAACTAGCACTTCATGCTCAAAATTGGCATCTAATTACCCAGGACAAGTGGGTCTTAAATATAGTATCCCAAGGGTACAGATTTCATTTCCACATGTTGCCAATTCCAAACGGATGGCCAGATCTGCCACCAAATCAGTGGGTAGAGGCCCAGAAACAAGTCATGTCCCTCATGGATATGGGGGCTATTCAACCAGTTCCAGAAAAGGAAAAAGGACAAGGGTTTTATTCAAGACTTTTCCTGGTACCCAGAAAAGACAAATCATGGTGTCCAATTCTGGACTTATCCATTCTAAATACTTTCCTGGATATTCCAAAATTCAAAATGCTGACTTTACAACAGCTGCAGCCTATGCTAGGCAAGAATGCCTGGTTGGTAACTCTAGACTTAAAAGAGGCTTACCTGCATATCCCAATCAGGGAATCTTGCAGAAGATACCTCTGCTTCAAAGCAGGCTATTTGCATTACCAGTTCTCTGCACTGCCCTTTGGTTTATCTAATGCACTCAGGGTCTTCACAAAGTGCCTGGCACCAGTAATTGCATTTTTCAGACAAAGAAACATTCAAATTTATTCATATCTGGACAATTGTCTCATTCAGGCAGAGGACAAGGACACTCTTCTTCAGCATCTGGCATTTGTAAAAAGGCTTCTAGCATGCCTAGGGTTCGCCATAAATAGGTTCATAGGTTCATAGGTTCATACTAGGCTATCTGCCCAAGGGCATTTATAAGCCTAGCCCATAGTTATGTGGCTTTCGCCACCCCTTTAGTTTGAATAAAAACTATGCCTATCATTTTTCTGTGCCTCTGTCAAGCAGTGACACTGAAGTAATCCCTGGGGTATATCTGCGATCTCCCATCCATTGGTCAAGATTCCTCTTGAACAAGGCTGCTCTGCCTCACATGTACCAGGATTTTGTTCCACAGCATAGGGAGTCTCTGGGTGATGAATCTGTCCCTCCAGCACGTTCTATTTATAACCGTGTCAAGGTTTAAGTCTCCCGCCTTGTGGTTCTGAGGGATCTAGATTTTTGAGGTGAAGCATATTCATCAAATCTGGGTTTGACATGGCCTTATATGTCAGGCACAGGTCACCTCTGAGCAAGCGCACGAGACTGAATAGAGCTGGAGTTCTTTCAGTCGGGCAGCATAAGACATATTTTGAGACCCTTTATCCTTTTGGTGAGGAACTTTGGGGCCTTTCAAGCTGCATCAGGTGTCTGGTCAGATACATTCGAACGGGCATTGTACTCAATCATAGGTCTAATGAGTGATGAGTACAGGGGACGATGACCTCCCTTGATCTAGATGTGAATCCCTTCATGATCAGGTGGGCGATATAGAAGGTTTTCCTAACTACTTTAGCAACATGAGTGTCAAACGAAAGGCTACTGTCAACTTGGGTCCCCAGATCCCTGATGACTTTTCTGTGCTCAGTGGATTGCCATCTATATGGTAGCTAGGGTAACCTTGTTTTTCCCGAAGGGTATGACTATGCATTTTTTGGCGTTTAACTTCAGGCCATGGCTCTGGCACCAGTTATCCATTCTGTGAGGCCCTTCTGGAGGATATCTGTGTCAGATGTGTTTTCGACTATGGCGCCCAGTTTGCAGTCATCTGCAAACTTTGTCAGCCATAACCCTCCTGTGTTTGCTTGTACTTCAGAAAAGTAGATGCCGAACAAGAGTGGACCCAGGACTGAGCCCTGTGGGACACCACTTGTGACAGGCTTTGAGTCTGACATGGCTCCAGCAACTCTAACCCTGTGGGTTCTGTCGCAGCCAGTTTGCAACCCATCTTGTGATGTATGGGTTTACATTCAAGCTGATGAGTTTTTCGATGATACCTGAGTGGGGTATTGTGTCAAGGCCTTTGCCAGGTCGAGGTAGGCTGTATGGACTGCCTTTTCCTCATCAATGGCCTTGGTGACTGTCTCGAAAAAGTCAACCAAGTTTAAGAGGCAGGATCTGCCTTTGACAAAGCCAAACTGGGTTGGATCCAAAGTCTGCAAGTTCCCTATGTCTTTATTTATGAGTTCCATTATGATCCTCTCCATGGCTTTGCAGATAAGGCTTGTCAAGCTAATGGGGCGGTAATTTCCAGGGTCTGTGAAAAGAAATCACAACTGGTACCCTCTCAAATGATTATATTCCTGGGTGCAAGCTTGAATACATCTGCCCAGATGGCTTACCTCATGCCAGACAAACAAATTCAATTGACAACATACTTCAAACAAGTGGCAACAAAAACCCAGCTATCTGCAAGACAAATTCTGCAGGCTTTGGGGTTTATGGCATCCTGCATTCTACTAATTCCATATGCACGACTGCATATGAGGAAACTTCAGTGGTACCTAAAAAGCTTATGGAGTCAACATTATCACAGCCTGGAAACAATGATTCCTCTCATTCCCTGCCTGCAACAGGAGTTCCTTTGGTGGGCAGAGGCATGTCACCAAAACAAGGGACTGTCATTCATTCTACCCACTGCCACCCAAACCCTAACTACAGATGCATCAGACTATGCTTGGGGAGCCCATTTGGCAGGGAGATGCATTCAGGGCAAATGAAGCCCAAATCAAATGCATCTACATATCAACCAGAAAGAAATGCTAGCTGTACAGAATGCTCTGACAGCCTTCAAGGACTTCCTTCATCCAGGACAACTACTGATAAAGACGGACAACACTACAGTTATGTGGTTCATAAACAAGCAGGGGGTACCCACTCCTACCCCCTTTGCAGACTAGCCATGGCCTTGTGGAACACAGCTGTGACTTACCAAATACATCTTCAAGCTCAGTTCCTGCCAGGAAAGCAAAATACTCTGGCAGACAACCTAAGCAGAAATCTTATTGGACCCACACAAATAGAAACTGGATCCACAAATCTTCAGCATGTTGACACAAAAATGGGGGAGCCTAGACATAGATATATTTGCCTCTCCCCAAAACTATCAGTTGGACAAATTCTGCACAAGAACTCATCACAAAAAAGCATGGAAAGTGGATGCTCTATCCTTCAGCTGGAAAAACCTATCAGTCTATGCCTTTCTCCCTCTGCCTCTACTCTCCAAGGTCTTACTAAAAGTCAGACAGGAAAAACCAAAAATGATTCTGATTGCTCTGGACTGGCCTCGCCAACACTGGTACCCAATTCTAAGGAACATGTCACACCTTCCACCGTGGTACTTGCCTCGAACACCTCATCTATTGTCTCAGCAGAACTATCAAATTCTGCACACTCACCTCCAAACTCTGAATCTTGCAGCATGGCTAATCAACTAATTTCACCAATCACATCTCTCAGTAAACCTGTGATGGATGTCATTTTGGAGGCTATAAGGCCTAGTACTAGAAAATCTTATGCTGATAAATGGAAGAGATTCTGTGCTTGGAACCAAGCACAAGGAATAGACACAGCAAAGACAGATATTCCTCAGATTTTGCAGTACTTAACTGAGATGCTTCACAAGGGCCTACCTTTTTCTTCAATAAAAATCCATGCCTTTGCCATCTCAGCTCATTACAACACAGAGCCTCCTTTCTTTTCCTCATCCCCTGCTAAAGCAGTACCTCAGAGGGGCCAAAAATTTAAGGCCTCCCAGGAGAGCACTGACTCCTGCATGGGACCTCAATTTTGTGCTGGAAAAACTCACCCTACCTCCTTTTGAACCAGCTGCTACTGCGGATATAACATTTCTTTCTTGGAAGACAGCCTTTCTTTTGGCAGTCACTTCAGCTAGAAGGGTTTCAGAACTACAGGCTCTCATGGCAGTGGAGTCTTTCATTATCTTTTACCCAGACAGGGTGGCCCTCAGGACCAATCCTTCTTTTATGCCTAAGGTGGTATCCAGTGTGGATCTTAATCAGACCATTCACCTGCCAACATTTTTTCCCAAATCCTCAGAACAAGGGGGAGTGGATTATGCATTCATTGGATGTACACAGACAACTAAGATTCTACTTAAACAGGACAAAATCTCTAAGAAAGTCTGAGCAACTACTGGTGGCATTTGCTGCAGGAACAGAGGGGAAGGCTATATCAAAGCAGACTATTTCAAAATGGATAAGCCATTGTATTCGTTTCTGCTACTTGCACCATGGTAAACCTGTGCCTAAGGGGATCAGATCGCATTCCACCAGGGCCGCTTCTATTTCTGCAGCCTTTCTCAGAGGGGTTCCTACCAGAGACATTCTAGAAGCTGCTACTTGGAGCTCAGTTCATACGTTCACAAAGCATTACTATTTCCTTCTCTTTTCTAAATCCAGGGCATACTTTGCCACTGCAGTCCTGCAGGGCCTTATAGCTGCTCCTAATGCTGTTTAATTCCATCCTCCCATTCATAGCTTTGGGATTCTATCCAAATGTAATGACTGCAACAGTGAAACACGAAGAACATAGTACAGTTGTGTATACTTACCATAAATGTAGATGTTTGAGTGTATTCACTGTTGCAGTCCTGGTTACCCACCCACCTACCCCCTTTCTTCTCTATTATTATACTTCTTCTTTCCTTCACTATGCTCAAAAGCCTTTGTGGTGTATTTGCTTTTAGTTGAAGGTAAATTTTTTGTGTTCTAAAGTACATATATATATATTTTTGCTCCCCATTTGGGGGGGGGCAAGAAAAACTGATTAAAATGGCGTTGGCTGCATGTTTTATACCCCTGATGACCTGACGTCATGGAAGGGGAGACAGCAACTGATGCAGGACCCAAGACTTTGTTATTCAGGCCGACTGAGAGCAACCTGCCAGCAGATTGCCCAAATGTAATGGCTGCAACAGTGAATACACTCAAACATCTACATTTATGGTAAGTGTACACAACTGTACTATTCCATTGAAAAGACTAAAGTCAATACTTTAATTAGCAAATTTTAATGCTAGTAGAGATAAAAGCTTCAGAAATAAAATGAAAGGAAACAACAGTCTGGAATATATCTGTATGTAAATTTTTAACCATGTGCAATCTAAGAATTTTCTGTTAATTGACATAATGTGAAACATGATAGGCAACTCATTAAGGAATGTAGGTTAGTTTGCAGTCTGCTGTGTGATTGTTCCATCATATTAAAATTTAGCAGAGAATAAACATTCAGACTTTTCATTATGCTTTATTTAATTAGAAATAGTTGTAAATTTAAAATGTATGTGGTATATAATTTGATAATTTGCATGGCAATTAAAAGATTACTGTGTGCAAGAAAAACAAACAAGTTTGTTTTAATTTTTTGGATTGCAGCTGTTTTACAACAAGGGTAGTTGTTAATTGTCGTAAGTTGAATGAGGCTAATAACTTTTTTCAATGCTGGGGGCCAGGGGATTATCTAAACTATCATAATTATAATCTGTTGTGTTTTGTTGCATTCTTTACTTTAACCATACATGATTTAATAGTTCCTTAGTAACACAAAATGGCAGTGGGAGGTTATAAGAATACACCTGAAAAGCAGTAGAGAATATTTCACTAGTACAATTGTGACTCTTTTGCGTTTTCTACAGAATACACTTAAGTATAATACAGCAATGGCTCTACACCAGGAAAAAAATAAAAGAAATAATGCAAGTGATAGATGGATGATAGAATAAGAGAACCAGATCAGCAGAAAGATAACTCAGGCTAATAAGTGATGAATAATCAAATATACCTCTATATTTATAGGTAAAGTGATTTACTGCATATGCAACATGTATTATAAATTAACTGCTTTTATCTGCTGACAGGCTTTGATAATAGAAATTATCGGCAACAGTGTGAAACTAGATAGAGAAAATAGTTTAATCCTTTTTTAATTACTGTAAAGAACTTTAAATAATGCCATACTTCTTGCACTAATAGAAAGTAAAAAAAAAATGTTTTCTCGAGGCCATTACAGATAGTTGTGAAAAAAGTAGACAACAAATTTAAATGCCACTGATTACAACCCTGTATGGCAACCAGCAGGAGAGAAAAAAAAGGTCAGCAGTGCTGTTCAAGTAATCAGTAATCAATGTCATAGAGACATCAGTGTGTATATCACACATTATTATATACTCTTCAGAAAATTAAGTTGATATCAACAAAAATAAAGATCAAAGACATATATATATGTGCAATCACATCATCATTAAAGTTCATTGTGTCTCACATAAACGCATTCACATCATCATTACAGTTCATTGTGCCTCACATATGCGATTCACATCATCATTACAGTTCATTGTGCCTCACATTTCACATCATCATTACAGTTCATTGTGCCTCACATATGCGATTCACATCATCATTACAGTTCATTGTGCCTCACATATGCGATTCACATCATCATTACAGTTCATTGTGCCTCACATATGCGATTCACATCATCATTACAGTTCATTGTGCCTCACATATGCGATTCACATCATCATCATTACAGTTCATTGTGCCTCACATATGCGATTCACATCATCATTACAGTTCATTGTGTCTCACATATGCGATTCGCATCATCATTACAGTTCATTGTGCCTCACATATGCGATTCACATTATCATTACAGTTCATTGTGTCTCACATATGCAATTCACATCATCATTACAGTTCATTGTGTCTCACATATGCGATTCACATTATCATTACAGTTCAATGTGTCTCACGTATGCGATTCACATCATCAATACAGTTCATTGTGTCTCACATATGCGATTCACATCATTATTATAGTTCATTGTGTCTCACGTATGCGATTCACATCATCATTACATTTCATTGTGTCTCACATATGCAATTCCATCATCATTACAGTTCATTGTGTCTCACGTAAGCACATTCACATCATCATTACAGTTCATTGTGTCTCACGCAGGCATTGCCATCATTACTGTACATTGGACTGTCCTAGCGCTCCACAAAACAAAATGTAACAAAATACAGTAAATACATTCAGGGCATGGTATAATCCAATAAAATTCTTTACAGTGACAAGTGAACATCAGACAATCATAAAGTTTCAAGCACAGCAACCAAGTACATTGTTCATATGATACAAACCAGCACGAACAGACGTGTAGTATAGATATGATAAAAATGCAATACTAATGAAGTGAGTGTTGTATTTAAGACATATTTGCATATAATGTGCTGTAAACACAATTTGGGGTTTCTTGGCTAGAATGCCTCATTGTTGTTGCATGGAATAAATTTATAATTTCCAAAGTTTGTGACTCTGTTTTGTTGTTCACTGCCTGACTGGAAAATATTTGATTATTTCTTTGTGGCACAGGCTTTCAACCTTCTGAGCTGAGCATAGCAGCATTATACATAAAGTATACACTGGCAAAAATAATTCCTTCAGCATACGGTTCAGAAACTAAGAAAAACATCAGGTCCTAGCATTCTGAGGAAACAAGTGACAGAAGGAAACTGGTAGAACTGACACTGAAAATGGTTTGGTTTAGGTGACTCATGGATTCCTGTAAAATATTTAAATAAACCATGACCGTACTGTTATGCAAAACATTTGATTACTTGCAGAATGATAGATCTGTTCTAACTTCTTCCTGTTCTGTCAATTATTGCAAGCATTTTTAAGTATAGGACGGGTTTACAACTCTGCACATCATATATGTCTGTCTAAGCATTACATGCAGACTGCAAAATGTTAGAACAATGTGAGAGGACAAGGAATGTATTCAGAAAGGTTAGCTCCATAGCTCTTATACTGTTTCAATGCCATGTTCCAGCAGTGATTTGGAGATAACTGGGGATAAAGAGAAATGCAAGAAATACACAGAGCAATAACTGATTAGTGACCCCTTTGCATGTCTCTGAATTATACACCAAGCATGGTAACTGTATGAAATGTTGAGACCTGTTAAGAGTGAGTCCCAAAACACAAGAGACCGAATGACCGAAAAACAGACTTGCATATATTTAATCTGAAATGGTAGGTAGGTACTAGGCTATTGGCCCAAGGGCCTGTGTAAGCCTAACCAACAAGTTTCCCTGGCTTATTCCACCCAAGAAGATTATTTTCCTGTGCTTCTGTCGAGCAGAGCCACAGAACTAATCCCCAGGGTGAATTTCCTATTTCCCATCCACTCATCAAGATTTTTCTTGAAGAATGCTAGTGAGGAACTCTGCTTGACATAGATAGGTAACTTGTTCCAGAGTATAGGAAGTCTCTGGGACAGGAATCTACCCCTCCAGCATATTCTCTTTATTGTGGTGAGAAGGTTTAGGTCCCTGGAGCATGTAGCTTGGTGGGATTTGGATTTCTTTAGGTGTAGCATGTCTAGCAGCTCTGGGTTTGACATAGCTTTGTATGTCAGGCAGAGATCACTTCGAAGTAGGTGGTATGCTATGCAGTAAAGCTCGAGTGTTTTTAGAGGGTCAGCATAGAGCATCTGTCTGAGTCCTGTAATCCTCTTTGTGAGGTATTTTCGTGGCCTTTTTAGCTGTTGCAGATGTCTTGTGAGGTGCATTCCAAAAGGGGCGTTGTACTCAATAATGGGTCTAATGAGAGCTGAGTAGAAGGGAATAATTACCTCTTTTTTCCTGGATGAGAACCCTTTCATGATGAGGTGTGCCATGTAGAAGGATTTCCTGATTACTGTAGCGATGTGATTATTAAAGGAGAGATTACTGTCCACCTGAGTCCCAAGGTCTCATCACACCTTCGGCGTTAAGTGGACTGTCACCTATGTGGTAGTTCACGGGTACCGAGTTGCTACCAAAGGGGATGACAATGCACTTTTTGGCACTGAGCTTGAGGCCATGGCTCTGGCACCAGGCATTAGTCTCAGTGAGGCCCTTCTGTAGTATGTACACATCGTTCAGGGACTCGACTATGGCACCTAGTTTGCAGTCATCTGCGAACTTCATCAGCCAGAGGCCTTCTGTGTTAGCCTATACCTCAGAGAAGTAGATACCAAACAGGAGAGGAAACAGGAGAGAACCCTGTGGTACTCCACTTGTCACAGGTTTAAAGTCAGATTTGAAGTCTGCAACTTTTACGGTGTGGGTGTTGTCAGTGAGCCAATTGGCAACCCATCTTGTGATGTATGGATTTATGCCCAGTTTAGTGAGTTTATCTATGATTCTAGAATGGGGGATGGTGGTGAAAGCTTTGGCGAGGTCAAGATAGGCTGCATGAGCTGCCTTACCCCTTGTCTATGGGTTTGAGTACAACGCCCCATTTCAAAGAAGTTGATCAGGTTCAGGAGGCATGATCTGCCCTTCACAAACCTGAACTGGGTGGGGTCCAGAGTCTGGAGGTTACCAATGTCTTTGCTTATGAGTTCCATGATGATACATTCCATGGCTTTGCAGACCAGGCTCATCAGGCTAATAGGGAGATAGTTCCTGGGATCCATGGTGGCACCCTCTTTGTGGAGTGGTATAATTGTTCCCTTGCACCATTCAGCGGGTACAAAACCTGATGTGAGGCTGTGGTTGAACATGGTGCTTAGGTGGGGGGGGCCAGTTCATTTTAAAGTTCATGTAGAATGCAGCCTGGGATGTTGTCTGGTCCAGATAAAAAAATCCCAGGCACTCACAGCTGCAGGCAATAAGTAAAAATCTAATGAAAAAAATCCAAATGAACACAATGGTAACAAATGTTTAATAGTAAGCGCTTTTGCGGTTCTTCTGACCGCTTCTTCAGACTACAATAATACAATGCAACAACATATTTAAATGCTAAAACCTGTCCAATCACAGAAGATTAATCATATACTCATTAAGAAGTTAAAAGTATATGCTTACATATAATAAAACATATTAAAAATGCAAAAATAAATTCACATCATTTCAGTGTTTGTGCATGAGCTTTTAGAAATGGTTTCAAAGAAACTTTACTGCTTAAACCAGGTGATTTATCTGCTTTGAAAAACATTATCCACTTTTGCTCATTAGGCTCTGTAGTATTTCTCAGGTCCCCTCCCCTCATGTTGTCATGTATATTTTCTAGGACAACAAATTTGAAGCTTTGTCTATTCCCCTTTTCCATAACATGGTGTGCTAAATCATTTTCCAACTTCTTATTTTGAATGTCTCTAAAATGCTATAGTATCTTTTCTTTTAAAGTATGATTAGTTTTGGCATGTTATACAAAAACTAAAATAGATTAAATTTCTGGTTGTGCAATCTGCATAAATGATACATATATGTGGCGGATCCTGGCACCTGACAGGCAGCTAACAGTAACCTTCTCCTCCTTATTTATTCTGGTGAGTGGGACATCAGTGTGCCTGACTATAGAGTCACCTATAACTCATGTTAGGCATGTTGTTTTGCCTTATGGGCTGTGGTTGACTAGCACACTGGGTCTGTGTGTTATGCGTCTTTCAGATTGTGTTTGAGGGGTGGAGGTTGCTTGCATTTCTGCTTTGGAGGTCTCTGTTGCTTGGGCAGATTCATATTAAGAGTCTCCAAGAATGTTTTTGTGTATCTATGTGTGGGTTTTGGTGGTGTAAGTATAGTGGGACTATGTGGTGAGTGTGGCATGGTGCAAGTGTTTACCTTTTCCTCTTGACTGAGAAGTTCAGTACTAGGAATAGAGAGCTTTGCCTCCAGTTTGGCAAGATAAAGGCATCTCTCACAGATTGTAGTGTTGGGTGGTAGGAGGAGAGGGTTGTCAGTGTACATAAGGCAATTGCTACATTGCCCCTAAAAATGCCCAGATTCATCAAGTAGATAGGAGAGAACAATGGGAGCTGTCCCTTGGACATGCCTGGGTAATCACTATTTTTCTGTAGATAAGTGAGGGAAGTAAGTACTAGAGCTGTATTCCTTGAAGTAACTTGAGGAAGATGGGTACAAAAACTGTTTACCCCTATGAAATGAGAGTGCTTCAGTAGTTTGTAGCCTATTTAGTGCTTACAACTGATCTGAACCAGTGCTAAGCATGGATTAGCAGATTCACATACTAAAAGTAAAAATCTGGCTAGTTCTAAGGGAAAAACTGAAGAGGAGACTTTATGGCGCTGGGAATAGTTTAATCCTAGCTAAGTGGCACTGTGCGATGCGCAAAACTGCTCAAACATGGGTTTTTTAAGCAGAAAGATGAAAGGGATAGAAATAGCCCAAAACGGCTAATAAAACTACAGTTTCTGGGTTGAAACCACTCCTCCAGCGACAAATAGGCTGTTCCAAAGCTCACTACTCTCACTGATGAACAGAGAAGCTTCCCTCTATCTTAGAATGGTCTGGGCAACACAGGAACTTACAAACAGCCCAGAATTCAGCAAACTCTGAAAAACGGACTTTACTAGATCTAGAAAGTGTGGCTAATTGAATGAATTACTCCCTCAACAAATTTCAGTAGATGATCCCATTGGATCTGCCATGCTGTGCCCATGGCTCATGTACCACTGCAGAGAATGTGGTACTCTAGCTCTTCTTCATGTAAGCAACCTCTTCCTCACCCCAAACTCAATGTCCAAGTTATGAAAAACTGCACTAGCTAAACCATTACCTAAACAACCCACATCTTCTAAGGCTTCCCATGTCTGGCCTATCTCCTTCCTTCCTACATTGGGCAAAATGCTGCTAAGGATTGTATAAATTCAGCTCTCCTCTCATAGCTCTATAACCACCTCTCAGTTAAACAACATGGCTTCCACTCAGGAAGGAGCACCATGACGGCATTTGGACACTGACTGATGGCAGTTTACTTAAACATGGGTAAAGGCCATTTTCTGGAGCATTTTATCAATCTCACTCCAACCTGAACCATTTAAACTACCCCCTCCTTCTAAATTACGTAAGAGATATTGGAATTCATCCCAGACCCTCTGATTTGTTCCCAAACCTCCTTAACAGTAGAGCATTCAAGGTGAAAACAGGAACATTTCTATTCAGTGAGGCTTCCATCATCAAACAGGTATGCCAAGGATCTCTCCATTCCTCAATGCTTTTCTCTATCTCAGTCAATAAAATGCCAGCTGTCAAATGTAACTTATCAATCATACTATATGCTAATGATATGAAAATGCAAAGGTCTAGCCCCTCCCACACAGAAAGTAACTTCAAAATGAACTTCTCATTCTTTTTATATGGCTTACCAATAGCAACATATTCTAAACTCAAAACTATGCAATATAGAATACAACGTAAGCAAGAAAATTACACATTGCTAGCAAAACCACAGACTCTGGTCACTACGGACCCATTAGTCTCACTAGACTCATATATGAAGCTTTGGAATGTATTATCTCAGACCTCAATAATTTTGATATTAAGAATATCTAATCATGGTCCCCCAACAA
This sequence comes from Protopterus annectens, assembly GCF_019279795.1. Lineage (NCBI taxonomy): Eukaryota > Metazoa > Chordata > Ceratodontiformes > Protopteridae > Protopterus > Protopterus annectens. Next base: position 395,901,064 of record NC_056745.1, on the reverse strand, counting down.
TTTGGCTTTGTGGAAAGATATCCTGCCTCTTTAACCTCATTATATTCTTTGAAAAAGTAACAGAAACACTGGATCGTGGTTATACAGTACATACAGCAAATCTGGACCTGACCAAGGCCTTTGACACAATTCCCCCTCCAGACATTATTGACAGACTTGTAAATCAGAATATAATTTGTTATGTTGTATAGTGGATGACTAAATGGTTGTCTGACAGAACCCATATGGTTAAAATTTCAGGTGCCATTCTGAAGGCAAAATAGTTACCAGTGGTGTACTACAGGAGTCACTGTTGGGGCCTCTCCTATTTGGCATCTGTTTTTCAGAGCTTCAGGTTAACTCTCCTGATTTATGGTAATTACATTTTGTAGATGACTGTATATTCAGGATTATTTCATACTCCACTGACTCATAATTGCTTCAAAATGGATTATATCATGTTAAGAACTGATTCAAGGACAATGGGCTCAAATTAAGTGTGAAAAAATGTGACCTGGTTAATTTTTAGAAAACAAAGTGTTTTCACATACCATATAGGCAACACATCCTTTCAGTCAGGTACTGCTGTAAGGTACCTAGGCACTCTGGTTGATAATTCCTTGTTATTTGACAAGAATGTCTTTGCAGCAGTTCAGAAACTTTCAATATGAATCATCTAATTTCCAAAGTCATCCCATATAGGTCCAAAGAACATTTAATTCATTTCTCATCAGACCCATTATTGAGTATAATGCACATTTTGGCATGTGTTTGTATATCACATAGGTAGACAGTCCTCAGAGACTCATAACTAAAATGATCAGTGTGGCCTCAAACATCTTACTTATAGTCTGCCAGTCCTCTGTCTCTCTGTACTCAATCTCTTATAGACTTCTCTGTGAAGATATGTGCTTAGCTTTTCAAGCCATGAAAGATCCAAACCTCTTTGACTTCTTATTTCTTCATAGAATAAATGGTACCTCAAATACCTTGTTAAAGGAACTAAATTTTCATCAATAGATCAATACAACAAATTGTCTATATAAATTCATATCCCATTGTATTCCCCACTTCTGGAATGAACGTCCACTATATGTCAAGCAAAGTAGCACCCTTGCTTCCTTTGTTTACATGTAGGTAATTGGATTGTTGCTTTCCTTCAGGATGGAGAGAGCTTTTGAATATGGATTTCTGGCTAGGCTTGTAGTGGTCTGCAGACTGATTGCCAAATACTTCCAATTGACCTCATAAGAGAAGTGATCAGGTTCAGGCTCTCATTCTTCTCCTGTCTCTCCAACACTAGGACGTCCAGTTGATCACAATTTGTCTGTGGCATAGTCAGGAGTCTATCCCTCTATACCAGAGAGTCTTGAGTCATCTGTTGACCAACATGTGAAGAACTTCATAAAGAGAAGGAGGTTACTAGGTTATATCAGAGTTTTTCTTTTTGTATGTAAAATGTGATTCATCACCAGAGAAGGAACATACAGAGGTACAAGTGAAGCTTTGGTGCAAGTCTTGATTTCATAATAATGGAACCAAGCTTATGCTGCAGTGTACATCAATTTGAAATAGAAGAAGGAACATGAGAAAAAAAAAATAACATTTCTAAGATTTCCCCTGGAACAAACATAAAAAAATAACTGATTATTGGAGACATTTTATGGCTCTGCAAGTAACAGGTATGCATATTTTGTAGATACCCAAAATATTTAAACCAGTGGTCTGTGATATAAAATAAACCAAGGTATCTTTTTTCAGAATATGCTCATTTAAAAATAAATTAAATGTTTTTTTAAGGATTGATTCAAATGAATATAAAAAGTGAAGTATCGGGATGAGGAGATAAAAATGATCAAGAATAACAGCTTTTAAAAATATATAACATGGAAACAGTTATAGAAATGTACAGATGAAAAACAAAATGTTAGATGTCGGTTTAAAGTTAAGGGGAAATGCACCTTAGGCTAGTAATTCCATATTACCCTGCACTGTTGAGGTAATGAGAATTATTTTAAAAAGTTTTATACGGTTGTATAAGACAGAAACAAAGGGAAGAATAACCAATTGAGACCTTTCCGACCAAGAAGGAGGGAGGGGAGTCTTAGAATTGAAAGAAATGGTTATTGCATTGGATGAGTATTTGGCTAAGGAGCAAAAAGCAACAAATAAACATACAAGCAAGCAAAAATTGAGAATTCAGATACCAGAACATGAACTAAAGTAATATTATATTTAGATATGAAGGAAGTATGCTATGAAAAGTCTACACGGAGTACTGAGGAATGCTACAATTTCCTTAAAGCTAGATAAGTAAAAATAAATAAAAAAATAATCTATAGTAAAACATAATTTTACTTTAGGTTACTTTTTTTTTAATAATAATCAGTATTTTATTAGTCTACATCAGTACAAGCAAAATATGTATTGCCTATACACAGCCTTTACTAATCTGTGAAAAAAATATGGATGTTATTAAGAATACTGCAATCTGTGTGTGTGATTTGTAAGTTTGAAAATAATTACTTTCCTGGAAGAAGACAAATGAACATTGTATTAACAGGAAAGTTAATTCTTGTTTTTTTTCTACAGGACTTGTACTTGCCTCTCTCACTTGATGACTCTGATTCTATGGGTGACTCCATGTGAAGGTCCTGCTCTACACAGATACACAAGTGCATTTCTGATATTACTGCCAAAAGCAGAGGTGTCCTTGGTGCGTTTTGCCTGCAAAAGATCCAAGCTGCCATAACAGAAACAGAGTTTTTTGATTTGTACCACATTTTTAAAGCTATTCAACAGGGTTATGAAATTAGCACTACAGCACCAAACTAAGACCACAGCACAAGTAATATAATCAGGGACCTTATGTGGTATTTGCATTTTATATGCTAGAACTTTGTACTTTTCTTTTGCAGCTGCATGTTTTTTATTGACACATAAAGTAGCAAATTGAAGAAGAAAGTTCCAGAAGGAATCTCCTATCTTTTCGTCCCTTTCAGCATTTCTTTTGATGTTGCAGACCACTGTTTTATTCTAGTGTCGTGTTAGTTATGGAATGAAGGAAGCATGTGAAAGCTGGGGGACATGTGGTTCTAGTTTTGAATCTTTTAAGGACAACATTTATATCCTCAGAATTTCACTTGATTTTAAAGAAAAATGACACGTCATAACTTCTAGCGCATATGAAGGACCAGTGCTGAGGATTTTTTAAATATAGAAAATAGAAAAAAAGTCCAGAATGTGGTGAAACTAAACAGAAATTGTGCCTCACCTTACTCTTGGTAGAGACTTATGAACCAAAAGTGTAAAGCATTTTTAATGGTTAATTTGTACAAACATATTAAGTAGTTTCAGCAAGGCAAATATTACTCAAATAGATGCTTTTGTCATTTAAGAGATTCCCACATGTCAACCTAAAAGCAACACCGCCTGCTAACAGTAAGCATAAGAACACTGTGATATATTTTTCCTCACACTGGACCTCTCTGGGCTATGTCGGATTTTTATGGTAAGCAACTTCCACAGAATGGAATTTCTGTATGTATTTTTTAATGATGTAACTCACATTTTAATGTTCTTATATTGCTGGTTGATGCTTTCTCCTCAATAAAAGGACTGAAACACTTTTCAGCATTTACTGCTTCATAGGTACACTTAGTGACTGTGAAAACAAGCAGGATATTCAAAAGGTACTTATTTTGTTAACACTTTTTTAGCACAGTCTAACTTTGTAAAACTAATTTTATTACTTGTTAAATATTTCAAGTTTTGCAGAATTTCTGGTTAATTCATAGTTGCAGCCTTAACTTTGTAATGATATTCTACACAATCTTTTCTGTTTGTCAGACACAGCGTAGTATGAAACAGATCTGCTAATGAACTATATAATGATTTCCACACCTGCATAGTTTTTTGATAAATAAATAATATGTTACATTAATTGAGTGAGATGCTAACATTTAATGCTACACTAGGGAGTGGATTTTACTACAGTGTTTTGGACACTTTATAAATGGTCCTGCCCCTTATAATCAGTAAACAAACTGTCATAGTGAAATATCAAAAACATGCAATTAGTAAACACAGAAAAGTCTTTGCCAAGTAAATGTTTTCTACATTAGTGCATGTGTGAATCACTGTGAGTATATGGGTATGTTTGCATACGTGTGTGTGTGTGTGTGTGTGTGTGTGTGTGTGTGTGTGTGTGTGTGTGTGTGTGTGTGTGTGTGTTGGGGGGGCTTATGCTGCACAACAATTTGCATGTCCATGCATGTGTATTTCTGCTTATGCTTGTAGGGTTATCACTTGAGCATTTTGTTAACTGTTTTATATGATTTTTCTGGAGTGCCAGCGGCTTGAAAAAGACAGTATTACTCTTCTGATTTTCATGCCTAGAAACTACAGACGTTGAAAACCAGATGTGAAGTTGCGACTTTGTACAACTTCTGTGATGATATTGTTTTACCAGGTTTAAGTCGACTGTCTCTTTTGAAGTGTTCAGTATTTATTTAACCCATTTGTTTTGTGTCATTTATGCTTTTTTGGAGGGAGAAGGGTTGAACTACTCTTATGAAGTTTTGTAGCTTGTGCTGTTAAAAAACATTTCCAGTGCAAATGCTTTACTGACTGACTTGCTTGAAATTGTAGGCATACTTGTCCCTTAACAACAGTGACACTAATACCTTCAGTTATTTGTTAATGACTTCTTTTGGAAAGTCAGCAAAGTAGAAGTTGAAAAAAACAACATAAATGTTAACCTTTTGAGAAACAGTTTTAAAACAACAGAATCATTGATAAAGTATGATAAAGTCCTGTAGGTGTAACAAGTTTTCATTCTTTGATGGTAAATAACAAAAGTAAAGGCTGGTGTATGTCTGTCTTGTCTCTCTCTCTCACACCCACACACACAGACATGCACAAAGCATTCCAGCTCTGAACTTGCTACTAATAATAGTAGTTTGTGCATTTCTGATATAAGCCATACCGTGATTTCTTCTACTTTTAAATTTGTTTACAGTACATTTTCTGAAAACTTTTAAGAAGAAGAATACTTTTTAAAATCTATACAATGACCTCCAAGGATAGCCAAACACCAAAACAACAGGAACAAATGGCCAAGAAATCCAAAAAAAACAGTTTACTAGGATAATATATTAAAAATCTCTTAGTGCCTTGGCACACCAGCCTTTACAGAGTAAAATAGTCATAAATGGAAAACACTCTACATATATAGCAGCATCAATTAGGACATAATCACACAATCAGTTAACCACTTAAATAAATTAATTGCACATTATTATAACAATTAAATAAAAACTTTCCAACTACACTCCAAATTAAGGCCCGTAGAGACAAGTGTCATATTTGAGTATAAAAATCGTTTCTTTATAGAACGGTTTCTTTTTAATGTTCATATTATCAACTTTTCCACAACAAATCTGCTCTGATACTATCCCTTGGAGACCCTTTTCATCCCTATGGTGATAATCACAAAAATGTGCAGCAACAGGGCACTCGATCCTAGCTTTTCTAATATCCTTCAGATGGTGCTGCATCCGTACTTTAAAAGCCTCTTACTCTCCCCAATATAAAAGTTATTACATGGACATTTGAGGGCATGAATTATTCTTCCTGAGTTACAATTAAAACTCTTTTTTGCCTCATATCTTTTTACCATTAATATCACTAAAGTATTGCATGATATATCTACAACTACAACATTTTCCACATGGAGTAGTCCTTTTTAGAGGTACAGGTCTAGTAAAAGATTCCACAGGAGGAACAAACCTCCCGTGTATAAGCATATAATTAATATTCCTGTCTCTCCTATATGCAATATCAGGTGCACTCTCTAATAACTTTCAAAATCTTTGTGTTTAACCAAAAGGCCTCAATAATGCTTTAATAAATGTATTACTTGAGGGCTAAAGGGACTATAAATAGTCATAAAAAATGTTTTCTGTATATTCTACAGCTGGTGTGCCAAGGCACAAAGAGATTTGGAATATATTGTCTCATTAAACATTTTTTTGGATTTCCTGGCCATTTGTTCCTGTTGTTTTGGCACTTTTTAAAATCTGTCTAGATCGCAGATTCCAGCACAAAGGTCAGTTTGTCATATTCCCTTTCTGTACGAACTTGCTGAATGGGGAAATAACAATGATAGTGATGATACATTTATTCAAAGACTACAAAACTGACCAGGATGAATAAGGAGTTCCTGAAACACATTCATTTTGAAGTGGCTGTTTTAACTGGGTTAGACCTGCATTGTCTATTGTCTAGGATAGAGATGGGGAAATCATGAATTAATAAATCAGAGTCCAGTGAATTGACCCCAGACCAGTTGAGTGACATGTATATCAGTCAGAAGTGACTGAAGGGGAGCATGCTGACAAATCAGAAAGATACAGTAGTAGGAGTGGTACAAAAATGGAATAAAGGGACCTCCTGCAGCACAGAGACACTAAAGTACTTGTGCACTGTCAATGACCTATCAGTGTGCTCCCACACTACCAGTGCATCACAGAGGCCTACAGCCTAGAAGGTATCAGGTGTAGGAAAATAACTGTGTATGCATGAAGTGCTCATTTCAATTCCATACTGACATGGAAGAAGGTACTGAACCCAGAACTGTAGAGCATATGTTTAACATATATTACACTCCCTGACAGACACCTTTCAGGGTTACCCCTACCAACCTTTGATCAACTACAAATGTTATCTGCTTCTTTATTCTGGCAATGTGTGACTGCACCCCTTATTTGTAATACTGTGCTGTATCCACATGGTAAGAACAAGTACTATATTCAGTACATAGTAATTCGGTGATTATGATAGGGTGACATGAATGATGAGTTCATGGCTCATTGAGATGTTGATCCAGTGATTTGTATTCAACAGCTGGGATCTTCTAAAACTGACTGGTGCCCAAATCCCTCCAAATCAGTTTTCTCTGTCTGATTTTTTTAGTTCATTTGCAGGTTGTTATAAATCCTTAACATCTTTATGTAGGCCCATTTGCAAATAGTCAGGGCTTTTAGATGTTTGGGTAGAGTTTACAAAGTGTTTTCAGCAAGCTCTTTATTATTTCAAAATGGCTACCTTCCAGTCCCAGAGGATACTCATTTCTCTGCAGCATTTGCAGAAAGCACTATAACTGTAGAGTATTTATTAGCATGTTCCAGATTATCCTTCTTAGATCAGGTACCTTGATTTGAGATGTGGGAAGATCTCTACAAATCTGTTGTTTCCCAGTTGACAGCAAGTTGATATGTATTTTAGTGACTGGGAGAAGGTCATTTTTAATTTTTTTTTCTTTGATAAAGATGTCAAGTTAATGAAGGTTTTCAATAAAAGGGTATCTGCCTTGTGATCTTTTGCTTTTAATCAATAAATGTTTTGTTGTTCATTCTAAATTGCCCACAGGCTTTTTTGCAAGCTTCGGTCATGTTATCATAATTTTTATGTCAGCCTATACACATTTGTTAGTTCATTAAACATATTGGAAACATGAGTCATTTTATGAATGTGTGATATTATGATACATATTTTTCCTTATTCATGTCAGCTGTATATGATAGATGTTTACAGTGCATGCTTGGTTAAATGTCTGGCCCTTTCTAGACAATGTTTTAAATAATATTTGGGTTCTTCCTTTGTTTGCAGATTCCTTTTTTATTAAGAAGGTTATGGATATGTTAAACACGTTGACTGAAAAGTAAGGAAGATGAAAATGTATTCAACAAGTTTCACATTAATCCTTATTCAGAACTACTTCTGCAAGTACTGAAAGCAGGATATTTCTTTTCTTGGAATACTTTATTTTGTCAGCAGCCTATTAACTACAGATTATATGACAGTGAAGAAGGAAATAATACCATGGTTTATTTAAAAAACTAAATAAATGAAAGAACCCTAGAACCCTTTGGCCATTATCTCTTCTAAGCTAATAATGTCATCAAAGTGATACTAGAATTCATTAGTTCCAGAAAAAAATAGATTTAGATGGGAAAACTGCTGTAGACAGGGTACAATATTAATTTTATTTTAGTTCTTATGTTGAATCTACTATGCATATGATTCACAGATACCCTTGCCTTTGCAAACCCCCTTTGGGGGAGACATGCTAGCAAAAATGACTATGAAAGATTTCTCCTCTTTCTTTGGAATATTAAATTATCATTTCTTTTTATATGGCTTACAAGGAAGTAAAGTGATAGTTGCTACAAGTTTTGTGATCTTCAATAAACGTTTGAATGTCTGAAAGTTCCATATAATTGCCTTTCAAACTCTGTTTCTACGAACTTCCCTGGGCCACTTGATAGCAACACTAGATCACAGAGATGCGTATTTGCAGAGATTAACAGAAGACTGTGATCACGTAATCAAATGATAGCTGTACTGCAGTATATGTACACATACAGAGAATACAACACATCACAGACAAGGGCTCCATATAGTCGCACACAGCAGGTTTTCCATATTATAACAAACTGCTTTACCCACTTTAGTAATAGGTCGCCTGCTAAGAATCATTACAACTCCTTACTCGTAAATAGTAAGATAATGACTCGACTGCATAGAAGCAGCTACAGTACCCATTCTGTGCTCAGATGTATAGGAAGGTGATGGAAAGCAATGCCTCTGACTTGATACATTCACAACATGGGCTTTTGATGAGTTGAGGGTTGAATATGGGGTATTTGGGGCAAAGCCTTTCACACAGCCATGCAAAGAGGCATTCCCTCCTGTGTTAGGGGAGTATAGGTCAATCATTTGAGGCCTGGCAGTATACTTTAAAGGGATTTTCCCATAGTCATTCATTTTTCTTAATTCTAGGTATCTGTGATTAAGGTGGCTGTTGGGTTATATATTTTTCCAGGCTTTCAAGGAAAGGTCTCATTGTCTAAATATGTCTTTGATATCCATGGCTAACCATGGGTATGCTTGTCCCCGCTCTACCTGTGTTTTTTCTGAGCAGAGTTCATTCTGGATTATTGACAGTTGGATGAGAAAGTAAGACAAGAGAATGTTTGGATTTTTCTCTGTAAATCAAGACAACTAGTAAATAATCTGTAGCATAGTTGCAGGCTTGACTTCATAGTTTCAGATACTGGATGCCCTGGAACAATTTATGAGGATTTCCTGGATGTTTTTAATGACCATTATTACAAAGCAGGAATCACAAGAAAACGTTAGTAAGAGTTGTACTGCGGTACATCTCTGAGAAATGTTGGGTAATACAAGACCCATTGAAGTGTTAGCACATGTTTGTGCATGCTTTTAGCAGAGCAAAGGAGGTGGATGTCCTGGCACCTACCTCTAGGTGGTGTAGTCAGCAGTTGGTTATGGGGCTTGAGTGTAATACCAGCATTCATTTAAGAAGCTGTGGCTTTTTAAATGAATGTATTTATTAGCTTGTTGTAATTGTAGCAAGGAATTTACTCATTAGTAAATGTAACATGAAGGAGTTTTTTTGTTGTTTTTGTGTCTCAACTTTTGGTTCAGAGACATACCAGTGTGGGGGCTGCTGGGAGTGCCAGATGACATGTCTAAAGCTCTATTATTTCAACTGGATCTTTTGGGGTGTTTGGCAAGTTGGTCTGTACAATTAAGGATAAGACATCTTTGAAGACGAGATAATGGGCCAAGAGAATTCTTGATAATGTTCCCTTGCAAAATGGTGCATTTTTATATACCTTTGAGAAACATATTTTCTACTTTTTCCTCAAATAATAGCAGAAAAGAAGGTGAGAGGAATAAGCTGTGACATAAGATAGGGTTAGCATGGATAGTAATGTTAGGAATTTGTGCTTCTAGGTTGAGATGCATGTCTAGTTAATGAAAAATGTCAGTATGTTAAAGAGGTCTAGATATTGCTGCACAATATTTACATTAATGTGAGTTTGCTTTCTATGTATATGAGTGAGTTTTCTGTGTAATTTATTTAATGGGTAGATTGTTTTTATATTGAAGTTGTGATTTTCTTCTGGGTCATATAGTGTAATAGTGAGAGGGTGTGGACATATGTGATACATTTATGTATCTATCAGGGTAAGATGTGTACAGAGAATTGAACCTAGTAGTTTGGATACAGAAAAGAAGCTCATATTAAAGAAACACAGAAATAAACAGAAAAATAAATTTCTTTACTAATAAAGAAAAACTCCATCTCTAACATGCAGCTTGGAGAATATATAAGGATAGCATTCACCTCAGCTTGGGGCTAATTACTTTGCTGGCTTAATGTTATAGACAGGAGGGTAGATGGCCCTTACAATCACCAAGAGCTATAAAGATGGATATGTTGAAGTCCAATACCAGAGGGAGATTAGATATATAATGCAAAGAAAAGGAAATGAGTATCTATTGCTACCCTCGAGGTATAAAGGAGATAAGTAGTGAAGCTTGACATGAAGTATTAACAGCACTTGCTGCTACCTAGTGCTGTGAGATATGTTAGATTATACAATCTTTTAGCAAGTAATTAAAGAGAAAGACATTCTTGCAGCCACCAAATACTGAAGAGGATAAAGACTAAGAAGTCTAAGGCTAGCATAAACAGCTGAATGATATGTGAGAGGAGGTAAGGACGCAGGTAAAAAGAAAAGACAGTCATGTTGCCAGCTGCAAAGAAGAGCTCTTGCATCTGCCAGCAGCCAAGGATTGTGGGAGAACTATGTCCTCTGGTGGTAGAGGCTGTACAAGATACTAATTTAGATATTTAGATAAAGAGCAATGTTTCGGGGGAAAACCTGAAGAAGCTTGTGCTGCCACCAAGAGCAAAAAGATCTGCAGAAGGATCTGCAGTGTGGTGGAGATAGAGTAAAGAAGTTCTTGCTGTCTGGAAGGGCTAATAGAGGTGATACACAAAGACGTTTTTGTTGTAACCAACAAGCAAGAGATTAGTCTAAAAGGTCTTGCTGCTACCAAGAGGTGAAGCAGATAATGAGTGAAGAAGCTGCGGCTCTTACAAGAATTGAAAGATGGAACTAAATACTAAAGTGTTACCATACTCTTGAAGCCACCAAGACTTGATTGACATTAAGTCAGATACTGGATCTTGCTGCCTTGAAGAGATGATAGAGATAACATGAGACAAGGCTGCTACCACCAGCACCACCACTGCTAAGAGTTGAGAGTATAAACCTGGCTGATTAGAGCTGTCATCTTCCTGGACTGTGTTTTTTCATTTGATTGGGCTCATCCTTTTTCGCTGTTCGGTATTCATTGCTCAAGAGATGAGAGCTGTTGCATTTAGTGGACATGTGTAGAATTATTGTTGCTGATAGCAAGAGCTAAGTGGTGTATAAGAGAAAGTGATTGAGGAAGCAGAGGTTGGTAGTTATTGTAGCTCTAGCTTTTGCCAAGAGACAGATTGAAGTTTTGTCAGAAAGTTATGAGCAGAGCATATCCAAGCACAGGATAATTAAATGTAATGGTTGAATATACACTTTAGCTTGAATGACATGAAATAAAGTGATGTGTAAAGTTTGTAGATCTGTAGTGATACAAAAATGATATGTACTAGCTGGGTATGGATTTTGTTGTCACCAAGGGGTGATTTGCATGTTAGAAGTAGTGATATAGCCATGTAGACAGTAGGTAGGAAGTGATCAGTAAGAATTATAGGAAGGTGAAACAGACTTGATGTCTGCTCTGTGAATGCTGTCATTCTTACAATGATAATGATATAAGGTAGTTGGAAATGGGGGTAGACAGAAGAGGAGAGAGTAGTAAAGCCAAACGAGATGAAGCTGTACATATCAGAGACTTCTCTCTAGTAGTGACCGATCAAGCAGAAAAGAATCTAATTGTTTATGAACCAAAGAGAGGTAAGTACGACATACAGAGCATCTGTCACATATCGCCTACTCAGAGGCGATCTCTGCCTAACATACAAAGCTATGTCAAACCCAGAGCTGTTGGACATGCTCCACGTAAAGAAATCTCAATTCCTCCGAGCTACACACTCTAGGGACCTAAACCTTGTCACCACAATAAACAGAACATGCTGGAAGGATAGATTCCTGTCCCAGAGACTTCCCATACTCTGGAACAAACTACCTATCTGTATCAAACAAAGCTCTTCATTAGCACTCGTCAAGAAAATACTTGAATGGATGGGTAATAGGAAATTCACCCCGGGGATCACTTCTGTGGCTGTACTTAACAGGGGCACAGGAAAATAATTTTCTTGGGTGGCAAAAGCCAGGGTACTGTTTGGCTAGGCTTTTATAGGCCCCAGGGCCAATAGCCTAGTACCTACCTCTGAACCTATCACCGAAAAGGAAAATAAGTGTGCAGCCTGAAAGGCAAGAAAAGTGTTTGACAGCATGTGAATGCACTAAGCATTTTCTGTCATCTACTCATCACCAACACACAGTGTTAGTTACATATTTGGTCCACATTCTGAATTGGTTGCCAGTCTTGTACCTTGAGATCTTATATTCATGCTACTTTTCATTTGAGATGTAGCATTTGCTCCGTCCTTAGTAGATGGTACCATGGTATATTGGAATTAGTCACTGACAAGCTAAAATGAAACAGAGAATGAGAAATCAGGTTCAGGTTTTAAATATATGTGCAGATGTGTGCAAGTCCCCAGGACACAAACGTTATATCAATCAGAAAATAAATACAGAGGCCACTGTTCACAAGTGCTGTTTGCCAAGGAAGGAGTTAATGTATTGGAAATAAAAATACATTGCTTTAGATGTATATGGTCTATTTAATTTTGATTTGCTTCCATAGTTTACAGATCCATCAAATTGACCAATAAAATTTAAAAGACAGACACACCTGTGATATGTTTTAATATTGTACAGGGGACAACTATGCTGTCTGGTTTATAAAATTAATATTTTTGTTTTCTTTATATTACCATTATTTTTATTGTGATTTTTTATGTTCCTTTTATTTTCGGTTTCCTTTGTGATGCCCATGGTAATGATTTGCCCCTGAAAAGCCATTTAGACATCATTCGAGTTATACAAAGCACAAACACATGGTACAAGACAAAAGTTAGTTTGGAATGAAAATCATTGTTGTCAGCAAGCATGACTATATTAGTATCACAAAAAGATAGCATGTTATAATTCATCTTATCATGCATGTTGCAATACATGCAGGGGGGCCAGGCTAATCATGAGTAATGCATTCTGCAGGCTGTGTCATTACCATGAGTCATTGAGACTAATTGTTGGAATGTGATGTCATACAGATGTATATCATTTCTTGTGAATGATGCATAGTTGTTGACTGGTGCTTCCCACTGAATTGATTGCGTAGCACACATGAACTTCACAAAGCAGTAGAGAGCAGTTACTTAGTAAGGCATGCAGTTTTGGCTAAGTAGCTATTCCGTGTAGTACTGTGCTGCACCATCATGGCAGACAACACACCATAATGCTGTTTCATTCACTTGGCATGAGTGAATCTAGAGCACAGAGTGTTCCTACTGATAAGAGCCCAGCAATATCACTATAAGGAAAGAGCAGGCAGAGTGTGGTTGCAGTAACAAGTTTGCCTACAGACCAGGTAATTATTTTGTCAGTAGGGTTTTTCATACCTATTGAAAAAAGTTTATATTTTCATTTGTTTAACATATACTGATGTTACTGGTCAGGTCTGTATACTCACCAACAGATCAGTAGATATGGAGAGAATATTGTGGTCAGAAGCACTGTCCAACTGCAGCTGCACAGTTCTGGTCCTATAAATTATGTGGCTGGGACCAGCCCATACACAGTCGATTTATTGTCTCTGAATCAGTCTGGTCAATTTCATGTGTTGCATGCACTGAGTACTGTAACCACACAAATGATAAGACCCTATGCAAGGTGTTACTCCATTGTGTAGGATTCATCCTGAATAACACAGGGCTTTTGTACACCATTTTACTGCATACCAGCCCTGCTCCAGGGGACACAGTGTTATGAATCCCACCCACTGACATACTATACAAATGCACCTTTAGCTTAGTTGTAGCTAAACTTAAATATGGCTTTCTTATTTCACCTGAATTTAGCCTAAGGTAGAATGAAACTGAATATTAAAAAGCTAAGGGAGAAAATATTTTATTTTTATCCACAATGTGCTTTGCCATATATGAAAATATGACTGATAGAATTATTTTTGGTAGTATGTTTGTTGGTTTTTATCAGTAAGAAAAATTAAAGTGAAAAAACAACAAGCACATTTAGCTTTTCATGCTGATAGTAGTAGTAGTAGTAGTTTTGGTTACAATATAAATGATATTATTTTAGTAAAATTAGTAATCATAATATGTATTGAGGGAGTAGATATAAAGATATGTGCACAAGCAAGTGTACATGTGTGTGTGTGTGTGTGTGTGTGTGTGTGTGTGTGTGTGTGTTTATATGTGAGAGACAGAGTGTATATGTGAGCACACATGTATATATGCATATGTATCTTATACACAAGCACACATACAGAGGTAGGGCTGTATTGACAGTTTTTAATTTCTTCATTCTAAATTCTGCTTTTTTAAAAATTCTGCCATCTTTCACCCTTGGTGTGAAAGACAAAATATATATGTAACTGAGAAAATGCATAATAACAGGTAAACATTGTTTATAAGACAGAATACAGAATGGTGATTTAGATTTGTGATGCACAGGCTTTTCACAAGACAAGGGATTACAGATATCTTTGTGTAAGTTTTGCTATTGTGTGTGTGTGTGTGTGTGTGTGTGTGTGTGTGTGTGTGTGTGTGTGTGTGTGTGTGTGTGTGTGTGTGTGTGTGTGTGTGTGTGTGTGTGTCCACATGTGCATGTGAACCATTTGTCTGGAAATTGCCTCTCATTATTAAAATGCCTACCCTGACAAACTGTCTTTGGAAAAAAGAATGTTTAAGGCAGTAATTGCACTGCGAGTTAATTGGTAGCTGTTTGGCAGATGAAGCAGCTGTACTGAGTGTAAAAGTAGTGTTTTGTCTATGCACACTGATGTCTGATCTCATAATTAGTGCTAGACGGGGGTGTGGGCTGAATTTTAAATGTATAAGAAATGCAAGGTCACAGTTAATCCAGCAGTAGTATCTATTGTCAGATAGTCCAACACTCACAGAAGAATAATACAAGTTGTCTTAAACATCACAGAAAAACTGAAGCAGTTATTTCAGATTTTAGTTCCCCTTTGATATAATTTGTCAGAGGCTGATGCTTGGAGACCATCTCTTGTCTGATACCCACTTTGAGGTGTTTATTCCCTGTAAACAGTGATATGACTTTAAGCTTCACCTTTATAAACTGCTAATACTTTAGTTTAGAAGTTAATTACCAGTAGAAGCTGATGTCTTCTTACAGGAGTGATGCCAAAGTAAGCACATGATGTTAATCGCTGTGTAAAATTCCCCACACATTACATAAAGGAGATGAAATGTAGGTTTGATTTTTACTGAGAGATATTCTACTGAAATTAATCTGTATACCATTTAAAATATGCAGGAGATATGAGAAATGAAAACAAATCCTCAACTTTTAATGTAAAGTTTTACTTGTATTGCTAATGTTTGTGCAGCTGCAGTATATGATGTAAAGGATAATGCATAATCATTTCATTATAAACCATTTTGAAGTGAGAAACTTTATTATCCTGCATATCTTCAGCATTAGTCGGCCAAAACAAGTTCTACCACATGAATATCTGCTTTACATGTGTACCCATGTATTAACTTGTTCTTGAAATAGTTTGAAAATTCTTTGCACTCACTTCCTAACACAGAGTGAGGCATGCTTAAGAAGATGCAGTTGTAGGTATTACTATTTCTGTCACTGGCATGAGAGTTTGTGTGTTCATATCTGGTTATCAGTATGCTAACCCTTAATTTCTATAACAACCTGGTATTCATTAATGTAAATGCTTACTTAAAGAAAATGTTTAATTGGAGGAAAAGGCCTTAGAAATTTAACTGATTTCCTTGACAGCAGCACACATAAGTGGCAGAGGTTACCAAACTGTATTTTCAGTTATTAAAGACAAAGAATTTAATATGTATTCTTACTGAACTTACAAACCCATTAAAGGACACTAATGTGTTCTGTTTTTTTTCAATTAGGGAAATGTATTCAGTATGATATTACCGTTTGCTGTTACTGATAATTGAAATACTGTATGTTAAAATACATGAAGACTACATCATTTAGAGTCTAGCTGTGAGGTCTCAAAAATGATAACCTAATATTATTCTGTTATTTATAGCTGCAGTTTTTAGAGGTATGATTCCCTCCTCAGACATTGTTTTGCTGTCTCTAGAATTATTCTAGAATTATTCTATCTCATTGCTAATTAGTTTATTTTTCTGTTTCTAAAGTAGATAAATGTACTTTATTTTGCAAAACCCTATTTATTTGGAACAGCAAAGTATGAATATTGAACAGCATTCAGTGCAACTTATGTAAGTTACAGCTCTTAGCTTAACAGAATACAAAGCTGTTTGCCGACAGATATAGCATAGATGAGCCTGAAATCCACAGATGTTCTGCTTAAGCATTAGTACTTGTTCCAGAAATGACTTAGCACTTTATTTAAATCATGTGTATGTATTGATGTCAAACAGTTTTAAAATAATGGGAATATTAGATTTTACTGCCAAGTGTAAATACTGCTTCAGATGTAGGTTAGCCTGTTGACAAAACCTGCTATGCAGAATTTGCTAACATAAGATTGTTTGATAGGATGATGGTCTGAATTACAAAGTGTTTAACTGCATTTCATTGCCATGATATGCAACCCAGTGGGTCACAAATTAAAAAGTACTTGTCCTGGAGTGACTTATTGTGGGTTTTGCATGTTGCAACTTATAATAAGCTTTCTAAAAATTGAAATGAGAAAACATATTGAATAGATTGGCTAATAGATGCACAGACAAATTAAACCTCAGGACAATTTCTTCATTTGTGTAATAAATACCACTTTATATCACTCCAGTCGGAAATATATAACATCGGTGACTAACAGTGTTAAATGTTTATAGTATTTTGTGCAGTAAAGGATGCTGACTATAAGCTATTGCTCTAACAGTAGAGATGCTTAATAATGTGTGACATAGAGCCATATAGGAACAATATGAGTGAGATTAGATATTGTGTTAGAACTTAAATAGACTGATCCCAAAAGAGTTGCTCACAGTGTAATTCTGCCCTAATTCCGAAAGAGTTGTTGCTCTCAATATAAGTGACATACTTTTGTGTAAGACCTATCTATAAACAGGCTCACATCAGGATTAGATTTCAAAACACCTGCTGTCAGTGACCACACTGAGAGGAAGACCTTCAGAATGTGTCTCAAAGTGTCAAGTATCTTTAAACAAAGTATTGCAATGTTAATGATTTAAAATTGCTTGTTGCATTGTTACATAAGGTGTTCCATTGTATCTAGGCCTGGGAAGCTCACACAAAGGGGTCAGATGAGTTTCTAAGTTTTTCTTCCTTCTTTTGTCCACCCGTACTGGATCTAGGCGGCAGTATGTTTAGAAATTAAGGGTGTGTGACCAGAGTGTCCACACTGTTGGTGGAAGGAACACATTTCTCGAAAAAGGTGTTGCTTTCTTAGTTTTGTGTAAAGTTCGACTTGTATTCTTGTACTGTTTAGATATTTTAGCCATGGCACTTTGAATGTTGATTTCTCTAGTTCTCGCATCTAGCAATATACCCACTACTGTACCTTTCAGAGTCAGTGGGGTATTTCATGTCAGTACATTAACTGCAACAGACACCATTCACAAGACAATTAAAATTGGATCACGTGACCCCCACGCTTCCAAAAAAAAATGCACCATAAATATGTCAACCCAGAAAAGTAAGTCTAACTTATTTCAAGATATAATCTATCTTCTGAGGATAGCCAACAGTGAGATCAGTGCTAATATAAATCATTCTGTAGCAATCATCGCAGTGTATTTAGAGCTTTAATTTTTATGAACATAAAAGCATATCATTTAACAATAAATATGTTTTTATTAAAGTTTGGGCTTTGCACTCTATTATGATGTGAAGCAGCTTTCATTGAAGGTATATTCCTTGGCCATAGAAATGCATGTCTGAACATGTCTTACTTTCTGTCGCAGTGACACCTTTATTCAAAATATTCATTGGTTTCATTTTGACTTCTACAGGAAATATCCATTAATGGCTGACTTTTACAATTTTGATATGTAAATGCAGTGTATACATAAAAATGTAGGTTACTAAAGGGGTAAATTTGTAGGTTATAGACTTAGAAATGTATGCTTGTTGGAGAAGGAGGAGGATTTTTTACATGAACTGCATGATTCACACTTCCATTTTTTTATTTGTCTAGAATGTGGTTTCTCTTTCACATGGCCTTCCAAGATTTTCAAACCAGTTTCACTTTCTGCTTTCTCTGTAGCAAATCACTCTTTCTGTTTTTTGTTTCCCATTGCTAAGAAAATGTGTCTGCATTATCATCAGTATCAAGAAGAAAATGCCAGAATTTAAGGAAAACTAAAATATTGTGAGGAAATAACTGAAATCCTAAGTTTCTTTTGGCAAGGCTTCAGCCTAGATGGAGTGGCACTTGTTAAGGTTTATCACTTTGTGTAATGGCATCTATCATATTGTGTTGTGGCAGAGATACTTATGCCATAAAGTTTCCATGAAAGTTTTACACGTGAAAATAGCATTTATGAATTATCCCCTGAATATCTAAAAGATGTTTTATTTATCAAGATTTGTTAACTGGGGTGGATCACTGATCCAGATGGACCTATTCAGGATCAGCCCTGGTATGAAAACACAAATAGAAAAGCATTTAGTTGCAACAGACTTCCCAGTCATGGGTAGGGACTGAATTGACACCAAACAAATAAATCTATCTGGATTATTTGTTAGTACTCTCTTGTATGATAACACTGACAGGGATGACTTTTTAAGTTTCTGGATTATTTGTTAGTACTCTCTTGTATGATAACACTGACAGGGATGACTTTTTAAGTTTCTGGATTATTTGTTAGTACTCTCTTGTATGATAACACTGACAGGGATGACTTTTTAAGTTTCTGGATTATTTGTTAGTACTCTCTTGTATGATAACACTGACAGGGATGACTTTTTAAGTTTCTGGATTATTTGTTAGTACTCTCTTGTATGATAACACTGACAGGGATGACTTTTAAGTTTCTGGATTATTTGTTAGTACTCTCTTGTATGATAACACTGACAGGGATGACTTTTTAAGTTTCTGGATTATTTGTTAGTACTCTCTTGTATGATAACACTGACAGGGATGACTTTTTAAGTTTCTGGATTATTTGTTAGTACTCTCTTGTATGATAACACTGACAGGGATGACTTTTTAAGTTTCTGGATTATTTGTTAGTACTCTCTTGTATGATAACACTGACAGGGATGACTTTTTAAGTTGCCTAGCTGTGTAACTCCTCCACAACAAATACACGAGTATTGAGGCATTCACTTCCATCTGGGATTTGATTGTTTTATTTCATTCCAAGTCAGCTGTTGATGATAGATTCCTTCAGATTGTGCAGCAGTAAATGCTGCAAGGCTTAGATACGTGCTACATGTATAAAACAAGTCCATAATATGAAGCTGGTATAATCTTAAATTGTTTTCTGTTTTCACTACGGTTGTATCACACTGCAATTAATTTTAATTTGGAGCACTGTTTAGTTGTCTTTCTAAAAGAATCTTTAGCTGCTTTCTTAGCAGTACTAAGCAGAAATCACAGTATGACAGAAATGGCATATGTAATTATTTATAGAAAGAAAATATGGACTGGTAAGGTACTATAAAATAAAGGAAACTCTAAAGGCCCAGTAGAAAATTTTGATGCACAGGTGATCATTTGTGAGATTCAGTCTGTAACCCTAGTAATTTGATATCTTGACAATATTTATGACTTTTTCAAATACTTATAGCAAGAGTTGCTTTCCTGAGTATTTACCTTTGCTGTAACTTCCTTTTTGCGTTACAGCGATGATTATGGAAAAAAATTGTATTGTTTTCAATTCTGGAAAAATATACATATACCTATAACTTTGCATAGAGCAATTTATGTGATTTCTTTGCATGACTGTAAAATCCACCAACAATAATTTGTAGGTTCGTAGGTTAGTATTAGGCTATCTGTTCTTTTGTGCCTTTTTAAGCATAGCCACATTTTCCAACTCAAAGGTAAGAATCAAACCCCATACCTTGTATTTGCAAAGTAAACATCTTAACCATTATGTCAAATCTCAATTCCTTAATTAGCTCACTGTCACCATTTGTCCATTTAATGTCTTTGCATGTTGTGACTGCAACAAATGTTGATTCTGAAGCTGTGCATGTAATCCCTAAACAGCACAAAGTATAGCAGTTGCAACTTCATGTTAGCAAGATTACGACTGAATAGTTTGTCATTTTGCTATCAAAAAAGGAAGTTAAAATTAGATATTTCACTTTAGGGCTTCATGTTATATATCTATGATCAAACCTTTAATTTTGTGACCAGGTAAATCAAGTTCCCTTTTGTAATATGCATCAGATTACAAAGTCTGAGTCTTTTTCTTAAATGTCCATTATGCAAGAAATGGAAACCGAAACTGTTGTTAACTGTTGTCCACAATCTTTGGCATATTACTAAGTGCATGATATAAATAATTTTTTATTGCCCAGTTTTTTTGTCAATATTCCACAGTCAGTGATTTATTGTATTATAATATGTACAGTTGTCAGGGATAAGGGAACTTAACTGAAAAAGGTGTCTACCCTTTTTTCTCAATTTCTGTGGTAGTCCAGGCCTTGCTGAAATATTATTGCATTGATTCTGTTAATGTTCTTCTGTATATATAGACATGTAGTAGAGAACATTTCTTTTTGCAACTGTATTTTGAACATTTGTATTTCTGACTTTCTCCTTGGTTTAAACTGAACATTTAAAAATGAGTGTAATGTAATTTTTTCAGAAATAAACTTGACTGTAAAACTTCAAGAAGTGCATGCACTATTTTGTCCTTTTGTGTGAATTATTTGTGAAAATGTGCTGTTAGCGATGCCTGTGTTGTATAGGTTATGCTCATGTTTGTGTATTTATTTCTAGGTAAACTAAATCAATACTGCATACTATTCAGTGAGTGATATTTCAGGGATATGTTTGGAACTGCTGGAAAAACACAGGGATTCAACAGTGGCATTACTTAAGAATGGTGACTAATGAAGGTCATTTCTATGTATATCCTGTAAACTTTTATTCTTACTGCTGAAATTTGAATGAAATTGTATGTTTACAAGCAAGACCATCATGCCAATAAAAAAATAACATTGATTTGAAGCTAACATTTTACTAGCATCTTATTTTCTGAATTCTAACAAATAGGGAATAAAGATTAATAAATGCTCCTTCAGTTAAAATAGAATGTTCCAGCAAAGCTGACAGTACATTGCACTGCTTAACTTTGGTTCCTAAACTGCCCTTTATATAAAGCTTTATATTTGGTACAGCACCATTTATTTATTTTCATGTTCTCTAGTTCAAGGTTTAGCAGTCTAGCTGAGTGGACTATAAAATACTAAGATGAAGGAAAAAGTAGCAGTTTCTTAAGTTAAAAATATATCTGGACATGTTTATTAGAACTCTTAATAGTGACTCTCCTTAATTTGGTGACAAGCTTGTAATGGATTTTAATCTTCAAGCTGTGTAAAAGCATTGTTATTGTTTCATGCAACTCAGATTTATCCTGTATATGTGTACCTCAACGGGTGTGCATTTGCAAGGGCCACCTAGATCACATTCATCGCCCAACAGTCCCGGACCATAATTTATTTATTTTTTTTACGTTTTTTCAGGTACCCCCCTACACCTCCTGCAAATTAAATATACCAACTCTGAGATCGCATTACATTGAGAAAAAGTGTCAACACACCCATAGCATGCACACATCTGCGTGAACCTCCTGGTGAAGTACAGGATCACCCAGCTCAGTAGGAAATTCAAAATCTTACCAGCAGTATGCATACCTCTCAAATGTATAGATTTTCACAGAATGTCCAGATTTTTGCCTCATATTTTTTGTTTGTTTCTTATAAAATTGTGTTTTTCTGGCAAATCACTAGGAAATCATTGAGGGTTGAAGTGAGAAAATAATGACAAACATTTGTGTTTCAGACTTCATACCCTTCAGAAAGTTCATACTAATGCCAAACGTGTTATTCTGTTATGTTTGTAAGAGCAATATTTAAAAAGTGTCCTTATTTTGGGCCTTTTGTCCCCCCTTTATTTTATGGCTTTGTCCAGATTTCTTGCTCTAAGAGGTTGAGAGGTACAGGGGTATGAAACATTTATGACTACTGCTTTCACTGAATTTTCAAAACCCTCATGTTTGTCAACAAGTTCTGCATGGAATAGCTTAGCCTCTTTTGAAATGATCCTTTATTAATGAAGTATAGGATAAGCACACATCAATCCAATTATTCTGTCCTGACATATAAATGGTTACTGAAGCATTAAGAAATGATTTACCTTAATGGTGAGCTTTAAAGCAGGTGAGACAGTATACAAGCATTGCATAATCTACAAATACTTCATTCAGTCACTTTACACATGTTCTACTTTATTTTTTAAGTCTAATAAGCCCCACAGTTGCCAATTACAGTGATGTTAAAACTGAAAGGAAATGACCTGACTGTTATGTCTGACAGATAATTTAGAAATCTTCTGTTAAGTGTATTGGATGTACTACTTTTATGGTAGCTGTAATTTCTCATTACAATTTTCAGATGCCTCCAATCAGTAAAACATGCACCAATGCTAAAGTAACTTTGCTGTTACTATTGGAGAACGTTGCACTTTTTCTTTATGAGTGTTTTGGCGTACATAATTCAGGACCCCTGAAAAAATGTGTTGTAAAATGCGTTGATTCTGGCTGTCTTGGAACTCATACAACTGCAAGAAAAACTTTTCTGTGATTTGTGGTTGATCACAGCTGAATATGCAAGTTGCTAATTCAACTAAGTTAATGTATCCATTTCTATGAAATGCAGATCATCTAGGTTATATTGACATTGGAACTTTGTGGGCAGTCAGCCAAGCATGGAGGCTATGGACATAGAACTCCAAAAGGAAGACAATATCATTCTTTGTCCTGTCATATCACAGAATGTCTTTAGGACAAGTAATTTCACATTGGTAGCCCTTGCAAAGATATTTTTCATGAAACCAACATATATCCAGCTGTTCTACTAGTTACATCAGCAGTTGTGTGACTCTAGAGTTGTCCTTGCATATCAGCAAATGTAATAGGGGAGGCAGAAAACAGATAGTGGGAAAGCCAGAGTTTTTGCTGAGCGGTTTTCTTTCTCAGAAATTAGAACTGCATTACATGTGTCACCAGCTGAATTCCTGCTGATGGCTTGAGCAGTGCTATCAGTACCTGGTGGATGTCAGGAGTGCATGTGATGTTATCTTTATGTCAGAATAAATCACAGGTACTATAGAAAGTAAGTGAAATGTCAAAAATTAGACTCTGTATCATGATGATGCCTTACTTTCTATAATTAATAAACCCTATCAATTTTAAATTTGTCCTCAGATAGTCAGTTTTCCTCCTGATACTCACAAGGCCTGTTGTGCTGGTTACTGTGTGATTTCTGAGTGCAGGCAAGTTTGGTATTTTACCAGTGCAATCTAGTCATCATACATCTTATCAAGAGCACAATAGAAATACCGTCTGTTTATACATTATAAGATACAGCTGTTAACATAATACAATAGAAACTAACTTCATTACCAGGCACGGCAAACCTTATCATAAAAAACTATAATGAAAAGGTTGTGACTTTTTTCAGTATATTAGATTGGGGAGAAGCAGATTAGCTAAAAGATTTTTCGGAATGAATTTTCAGTTTGAACTTAACGTCTGACTTCAAAATGTTGTTATGTGGCTACCAAGTACTTTAAATATCAGCTGGAGTTTCCCCTTTGAAAGAGTAGCAAAGTCAAACATGTCTTCACCGGTAGAGTGGTAGGATACTTTGTGTTTGTAATACCCTTCCTAACCATGCAAATGTGTATATGTGTGTGTGTTGGGCATGGGTAAAGACACATAAGATAGAGGAACACCTTAATGGGTACAGGGCCGGTTCCATGGATGGATACTAGGCTGGCCTAGAGGGCAACACACCTGACAACATACTTCTCAATGTTTGGTGTCATCAACAGTCTGTACTCCTGGTAGCCCAATGGTAGGAGCAGTAACTCAACAGGCCATACCAGAACCGTATACTGTGGGGTAGAACAGAAGACAATTCCACCACATCCATAGTAAGTACAAAGCTGTCCTCATAAAATAAATCTGGTGTCAGTTCATAGAGAAAGTTCCATGAATTCTTTAACAAATAAGTATTTTGTTCAAGGAAAGGTTTTGTATAAAGATGGTGAAGGGTTGTGTTTTTGAACTTCCGACACCCAGAATGGTATGATGTGGCAGATAAGGCAATGGTTTATGTAGTTTGAAGGTTCCAGAAATTGTTGAAACCACTGGTTTTGTAACCTGCAAAAACACATGGGTGTCTTCAGTAATAAACCCTTGCAAAACTATGTAATTTAATAACTAATCAGTACAATGCAACACCTAAGCATAATGTAACATGACAGTATTTCCCAAGAATGAATCAAACAGGAGACAGAAGGAAATAGCATCCATAATGGAGAGGAACCACTGGGTGTTAAATAACTTTGTGCAAACTAGGGAATCAGCTACTGTGATCTCTAAAAACAAATTTAAAAGTTTTAATTACAGCTATTTTAATATTCAGTATCATGCTTACTGTTCATTATTTTCTTGTGGCTTCAGCTTTATGCTAAACACTAGGTTGGACATTGTCAATTGTTAATTTGAGCTATGTTGCTTTTCAAGAAGGCTCAGTCCTGGTTTATTGTTTAAAATTATTAAAGACTGTACAGAACATGGTGGTGTTTCTCATGACATATATAGAAGGAGTACTTGTAACTGCTTCCCCCACCCAATATTAGATATGTTTGAGAAAATTGTAGAAAAATATATTAGGGAATATAATAAGTCAAAACAAACATGTATGCCCCATAATCTTCCACTAGATGAAATTAAGCTTTTAAAAACTCTTTCTGAGGATCATGCTATGAGGTTTATGAAACCTGTCATAGGGGGAGGCATGTTTCTTATGGATTCTTTAGACAATATAGCTAAAATGAGCCAAATGTTGAATGATGTCATCACCAGTTCTATTACCCCCATTAACAAGATACATATTTTATATCACAAATGATTTGTTATTAAACGATAAGGGTTTATAGGGGATGGTTACTGTAGGCAACTGCAAACAAGATGCTGTGACTGCAGAACTGATTTTATTTTTTTCCCAGTGTGAAAACAGTAAAGGTAAGGGCCTGCTGTCTATGGCATTATTCTTGTGAATAAACAAAAAAGTGCATTTACCACAGAGACACCAACTAAAGTTCCACGCCACAGCATAGAAAAAACAAAAAATACACTGATACACTGTAAATGTAATTAGCACTTTTATTTTAATATTTAAAACTTCTTCAGATAAAACAAACTACCAAAGTTGCTGTTTAAATGTGGTTGTCATGTGACATCATACATCACATGCCAGCAGAGCTCCCTTCCACATTTAAAGTGATATAGTTATTTTTAACAAAAAAATTCAAAGAAAAAAATTGTAAATAATACAAGCTAAAAGAAGTGTTATAAAATATAGAAACTATTTTAAAAGTATGTTTATTTATATAAAATATATATTTACATGTATGTGTATTTATATAAAAAATATATTTACATAAGATGTTGTCCTGTTCGATTCTCAGCTAGAGCGTCTTCTGTGTGGAGACATGCATGAATGGGCGTACCTTCGTTGAAGGTTGTGCATCAGGGCCGGCAACTCAGCACGTAAAAATCTACTGCCAATCATTAGCGGACCGGAGTTCCGCTGTGGCGACTCCTAACCGGGAAAAGCCACAAGACACAACAACATACATGTTAAAAAGTAAAACACATTTATCTTTGTAATGAATTCAGTTTCAATATGCATCTTATAGAAATGTGACCATTCAGTCCTGGCCTCCTGCCTGCATTAAGTCTCAATTCTCAGAACAGCTCACGCTTCTCTAAAAGTAGCTGCCATGGTCCCCTTTGTTCATCTATTATAACTTTTTCAATGATAAATCTAAAAAAGTGACCAGGTGTCTCATCAGTGTGTTTAGCTAATGCATTTGCCTCTTTTTTTGTTTCTGATGTCTTTAATATGCTCATAAATGGGATATTTCCATCTACTTTTTGTTTTGCCTATATACCAGGCTGGACAGTTTTAACACAAGGCAACATAGACCACAGCTTTAGTACAACAGTTAAACTGACCTTGCGTGGAAAACTGATGATCATTAGTCTTAAAACAATTGCAGTCTAATATATACTTACAGATAGAACATCAGCATTTTGTTATTTTATAATTTTTACCAGCGACATTGGTCTTAGTTCTAAACATTCAACAACAGATCTCAAGTTGCTACCATGTTTACACAAAGTAGAGACGGTATTGTCGCCCACCTTTTCCAAAATATTCCTATTCTCCCTCAGAATGCCCCAAATGTTATCCAGTATTTTCTTAATAGCAACACTGTCAGTGTTAAATGGTGTAATTAATGCACAAGTAAATTTAGTAGTAGGGTCAGAGTTAGTATCAATAGAAAGTATTGGTGAATAGTTAGTGTTGCTGCCCCCCCATTAGTTTCAGAAACCAATGGGTTCAAAAAGGGGAGTTCTTGGTTATGTGAGCTGTTAGAGTGTGTTAAAATGGGGACAAAGATTTCTTTCATGTTTGTTTATAACTTCATACATCAAACGGTGGACAAAACTAGTCAGGTAATCCTTAAGAACAAACATGCTTTTAATGAGCTCTCATTCATCCAAAAAATCTTCAAATCTGGACACCATACATGCAGCTCTAATGAACTGACCCTTCACAACAGCATGTTTTTGGTGGTGGGGATGAGAGCTAGCAAAGTACAAATAAGAGTTTGAAAAGGTGAGTTTATGATAAATTTGGGACTCATATCTACAGTTTTCAGTGTCTTTAATCAGTAGAATGTCTAAGTAAGTGATACTGGTGCAATTTATTTCATAAATAAACCTCCGAAAGTTTGTAGATCGATTGATGTAGTTAATGAATTAAAAAAAATCTGCCATGTTATCCCTCCAAACAAAAAAATGTCGTCCAGGTAAGAAGTGTATAAAGTATAAAGGTGCATAAAGTCAGACTTAAAAAGAAACCTTTCTTCCCATTTGTCATCATGATATTAGCAAACAGTCCACCACAAGCTGAACCCATAGCCACCCCTGTGCTTTGCAAAAAATATTCATGCTCAAAGATGAAATAGTTGTTCTTTAACATAATTTCAAGCAATGTCTCATAGGTATTAACTTTAACCTGAGGTATACCATGTTCAGCTAAATATTCTGTAAACAATTGTATACCTATGTCATGTGGAATAATAGTGTAAAGATCTTTAATATCTATTGTAACAACATGGCAGGCTTTACAGTTTTGACATTGGGGCCTGTAAACAATCATTCAGTGCACCAGTTGCCATACCAGATGGTTTTCTAGGATTTCTTGTTATTAGGGCAAAATAAGGAAGCTTTACCATACATGTATTTGCAGTAGCTGCAGTTGGGGGGTCTGCATGGTTAGGTACCTGGAGGTTGTTAGAACAGAACAGAGTGGGGAGAGAGGTATTTGTTCTCTACAAAGTTCGTGATGTTCTTGCCTGTCCGGATGTTGAAGACTGGTCTTGGGGGCAATAACTTATTCAGGGTATTGTTCCACTGATGACCCAGTTGTCAGTTATGACTTTTTTGAACTCATGATAATCAATTGAATAAGTGAGAGCCATACTAATATCCTATTTGTTATTTTCTTTCTGTTGTGTAATCCTTTGGATATGCTGAGAGTTTAAGTCCCTGGTGATGAGCATGTCCTCATTGTTTTGTTTGCTCTTAATAATGGGGTCAAAAATCTGGCAGATACATCATTTACTGTATCCTCTAGCATGAAAATCTTTCTTGAGTCCATGATTTCTTTTGTGAAAGCCGAAAGTTCTTTGGTCACCCTCTCTATCCTGAGCCCTTGGGACTTAACATTTCTTTTAGTGTTAAAGAGATGCAGTCTATTTCTGTGAAGCAGCAAGTTTACCCTACTGTGTTTTCATTACAGGTCATTGTATAATTGCTCCCCAGTGGATGATTTGCTAATGGAGATGTCAAGATAGTTGATTGAAGATTGACTGTGTGAAGTAGTAAATTTCAAAAAAATTGGTAGACATCCCAATGTAATCATAACATTCTTCAAGTGTTTGGAGGTCACTATTCCATATGATCAAGATGTCAACTATAAATCTGAAATAACAGTCCATGTGTTTGTAGTATTGGGATGTGTATATGTTTTCTTCTTTCCACTTGCCTAGGTTCGTATTGGCAAGACTTGGAGCCATAGCCGCTCCCATATTTATTCCCCTGGTTTGGCAGAAAGAAATCATCAACCTGAAACTTTTTACCAGAAAATTAAACCTTAAAATTCAATTCTACAACAAACTAATGGACCCCAGTACAAATGCCATGGTCCCATTCTCTAACTGGAAAAAAGCAAACAGTGTCTACCCTCCTCCATACCCAACCATCACAGCATTTGAAAATCAGTGTAATGCTGACACCAAAAAAAAATTTCAGAGACTCACCCAGAAAAATTCTATAATGTCAGTAAGGACAAAAGAAAATCCCTGGAAAACTTAAGCAAGGATAGAACTAGAAGAATTATGAAATCTGATAAAGGAGGGGCTAGCTAGTGACTGACACTACAGTCTATAACCAGAAAATTATCCAGATGCTCAACAATGCCACTTACTATGACAGGAGCAACTGTCATAAAATAAAATTAGCCGACGAATAATTTCTTACTGAAATCATGAACCTTCTTGAAGAGGGGCTTACTAGTAGCAATCTCTTGCAGTTTCTCACAGTTGAACAGCCATGACTCCACAAGTTCTTAAGGACCCCACAAACCACACAAGATAGCTGATGGTGGGGGCATCACTGATCCTATGTCACTATAGCTGGATGTAGTAATAAAACCTCTGTCAGAGAGCAACAAATCATTTATTCTAGACAATTCAGATTTGCTTAGAAAAATCTGGACCCTTATGGTTGACAAATATGCTTGGTTGGTCACTATCAATGTTGAAGGTCTGTATACTGTGTTGCCCCATGATTACTGTATTAGATCAGTAGTTGAAGCATATATGAAGGAATGGAAAGCCCTACCAGAGGAACTTGAAACCATCAGTAAACTGCTTCATCTACTCCTCTGTAACACTTACTTCTGATTTGAAGAATACTTTTTCTGCTAAACCAAGGGAGTAGCTATGGGAGCAGCTATAGCTTTAAGTCTTGCCAATACCGCCCTAGGCAAGTGGGAAAAGGAAACCATATACACATCACTATACTACCAACACATGGACTGTTACTTCAGATTTATAGACGGCATCCTGATCATCTGGAATAGTGACCTCCAAACTCTTGAAGAATTTTATGATTACATTGGGAGGTCTACCAATTATTGAAATGTATTACTTCCCAAAGTTAATCATCGATAATCTTTCTTGATGTCTCCATTAGCAAACCATCTTCTGGGGGGCAACTATCTAGAGACCTGTAATAAAAACCAACCAAGGTAAACTTGCTGCTTCACAAAAATAGTCTGCATCCCTTTAAAACTAAAAGAAATATTATCAAATCCTAAGGGCTCAGAATAGTGAGGGTCACCTAAGAACTTTTGGCTTTCACAAAAACATCACTGACCTTGAGAAAGATTTTCTTGCAAGAGGATACAGTAAGTAGCTTAACCTACAGATGTTTGCCACCATTATTAACAGCAAACATGGGACAGGGACATGCTCATCACCAGGGACTTGAACTCTTGACATAGCCAAAGGATTATACAACAGAAAGAATATCAAGAATGGAATGCTAGTATGACTCTCAGTTGTAAAACTGATTATCATGAGCTTAGAAAAGTCATAACTGACAACTGGTGCATCATCAGTGAGAACAATAACCAAAATAAGATATTCCCCCCAAGACCAGTCTCCAACATTTAAAGAGGCAAGTATATCATGGACTTTGTGGAGAACAACTACCTCTCTCCCCACTCTGTTCTGTCCCAACAACAATCTCCAAGCATCTACTCATGTGGACCCCCTAACTGGAGCTGCCACAAATGCATGTAGGGTAAAGCTTCCTTCTTTTGCCCTAACAACAAGAAATTCTACAAAGCCATCTGGTAAGGCAACTGCTGCATGGAAATGATTGTTTACAGGGCCCAATATCAGAACTGCAAAGCCTTTTATATCAGCAAAACCATTAATAAATTAAAGACCAGAATGGCATGCCACTACTCCAATATTCAAAAAGGATTTACCTCCAATCTTATGGCTATACATGTCAAAGAACATCCTTGACACAACATTTTTTTTATTTCTCATCATTAACAGAGTCCTAAACCAAGTATTCCAAGGAAACCCCAATGACTTACTTGAGAAAAAGGAGTTGGAGTGGGAATTTGGCTAATCATTAGCAAACCACGAGGACTGACAATGCGACTTCTATAAAATGTATTTTGAACCTTGAGAAACTCAACCATCACAAATTTTATTAATACCACAGCTCAACCTAAAGGTATTGGTCCTCACAATAAGACCCCATCATGTGAATGATGATTATAAACCCTCTTGCACATCCACTTGTTCCATGTCTGATTAATTCCTGTATCCATTAATATGGTTTGTTCATTGTCCATTTTGCCTTATTCTCAAAACGCAGTAACTTTTTCCTAAATTCATTTTATGGGACCTTACATGTGCAGTCATTTATAAATGGACTAATGCATTTCTTGACTTTATATGTTTAGTGGTGTTTTTCCTTATTTATTGGGTCTTTCTTTATCAGCAGGTATTTATGCATGTATATATTTTGATATGTTTATTGTTAGGTAACAGTTAACCTTGCCTACTGTTCACTGTTTTCACTGAGCATCATCCATTTTTTAATAATGTATTCTTGTTTTTTATTTATTATCTTCCTTGTCCACCTTAGGTGCTGATAATATATGACCCCTAAGGTATTCTTCTTACCATTAATTCCCACAAGGTTATTTTACAGCCTGAGCTATATATCATATACCTTCCATTTTTTTTCTTTTCCTTACTGCCTTCCTTGTTTTTATTTATTTATTTATTTTTTATAATTTTTTCCCCTTGGCCAACCCCTTCCCCTTTTTTCTTCCAGCAACCACTGTTGCATTTAATTATATTATTTAATGAGATTATTTGAGTTCCACATTTTATTTGTTAAACTTTTTATTTGCCATTTTATATTTTGTACTTGGCACATTTTTATTCCCTCTTATGGTATTTTGACTTTATACGTATAGGCAGATCTGATGAAGTTCAAGCAAAAATGTTGTCAGAGCCAATACTCAGCATGTTATATTTTTGTAGCCATCATTTTTGGGACCTGAAGTCCCTTGTTTCTAGGCCTTTTGCTTTAAATTAGAGTGACCAAGAGACCTGTTGTTTTATAATGATACTTTTGCCAAGTACTTGGCCATTAGTGATAGTGAGTTAGAGCCAAGGACAGAAGCTCCTCCCTTTCTACCTTTGCACTGCTTATTCTCTCATTGCCCAGCACTCCTTTCCTTGTACTCCATTCTGAGTATGTTGTTTCTGATGTTAGTCAGTATGAAGGTGGAGTTCTTCTCTCATTTATTGTGGCAAATAGCTTAATAGATTGTGATACTTTTGATTGCTTATTATTATTATTATTTTTACATTTGGAATCTCCTTTCAGGATTTTGAAATAATCACTAAGTAGTTTGGATTTTTTGAGGCCCCCTATGCCTGTTTGCATTAATTAGTATTTATTTTTTTTATTTATTCTAATG
The DNA here is from genome assembly GCF_019279795.1 of Protopterus annectens. Lineage (NCBI taxonomy): Eukaryota > Metazoa > Chordata > Ceratodontiformes > Protopteridae > Protopterus > Protopterus annectens. The sequence continues at coordinate 395,869,049 of NC_056745.1, read as the reverse complement.
TAGAGTTGTTAATCTGGCTTTGTTTTACTGTAGTACATTGCAGTCCATTCTTTGCAGATGTGGGTGTGGTCTTAGTGATTGGCAGGTGAAAGGGGCATGTTGTCATGTGGGAAACATACACCCATGCAGGTAAAACATGGATATTCATTGTCTAATAGTACTTTACCCTTTTCTTCAATGTAGTCCAATCTCAGAGTTGGTATATTTAATTAACAGGAGTGTGGGGGTGCAGTCCCACATGTGGGTAATGCAGGGGGCATTGACATCCTGCAAACAAGTAGGAGAAAGTAGTACCACTATAACTGCAACTATTAATTTTTCCTTTACTTTTGCAGGGGGGCAAGCCCCCTGCAACCCCCGAGGGGGGCTGCACACCCATAAACCTCCCTAATTAAATATACCAACTCTGAAAGTGCATTACATTGAGGAAAAGAATAAACTATGACTAGACAATGAATATGATTTAAATTTACTAAGATGCCACTAATTGTTGGCCGGTGGGAGGGGTTTAGTCGGCACTTGCTACTGCACATCCTGTGAGGTACTACAGTAAAACTTAGCTATATATATATATATATATATATATATATATATATATATATATATATATATATATATACACAGAGATATAACTATAAATAGATATAGATATAAAATAATGCAGCTGTGTTAGCGACCAGTCATACCAGGGTCGTGGTAATTCAGATCGATCTGTTGAACTGTCAGTGTAAATTGGATTTCTAATTTATTTAAAAAATATTATAACAGATATCAGCTTTTGCAAAACACTAAAATCTCATACATCTGACCTAAAAGTTCTACAACATCTGAATTTAAAAAATTAAACAGCAAACTAAAATGGGGGCAGTGTGGGTAGATACTTAATGAAGTATCATTAAATGAGAGGGATGGATCAGCTTTAATTAATAATGCTACATTAAGGAGAGAGGTAAAAAACAACAAATATTAAATTGGAATGGGCTCTCTCCTAAAGATCTGACTAGAATGGACTGCTCAAGCAAGTACTGCATCTCTTTAACCACTGCAGGCTTCATACAGATGGTAGCATGAATAGTCATTGTCTATTCGAAGTTTAAGCTTTTTCTGAATGTACTGCGATTTGGGGGTTGGTATATTTAATTAGGGGTTTTTGAGATGGGTGCAGTCCCCTCAGGGGTGCAGGGGGACTTGGAAGGACTGATGAGATAGGGACAATTACATAATAAAAAGTTAGAGCTGTTGAAGTCCTAATTACTGAGAAAGGACAATATGTCTATTATATAACAATAAGTTCAGGATTCAAAAAGAAGTAAATCAATTAAGAGGAATATTTTTAGAAAACTATGACTAGAAGGCTAATAAGGAATATAACAATCCATATTTTTATTAGAAACATTTGCAGGACTGTCAGTCTGAACACACTTTGTATGTTTTTAATGAATGGATATCGGAAGGAGTAAATTGTTCAGTTTTGCAATATATCTAAAAAAGGAAAGAGAAAATGTGTTTTGGATAATTCATAGCTAGTTTTGTTACTTAACTGTAATTCTAAATAGCCGGCTTATAAGATAGAAAAATAAGTAAGAGGGAAATTATTGACTGAGGTGCAATGCAGTTCTAACAAATACTCATTGACAAAGGTCAAATATCAATATAATTGTGGTTCCCATCATGTATGCTTCAAAATAAAATATTCTGATGCCTTGTATGAAGCATGGTTTTGGAATTATTAATGCAAGTATGAACAAGTAATATTTGATGCCCAGAGGAGCAGTAGGAGGTAACTGCAGATGCACCTGGAGGTGTCACTCGGATGTAAAGGAATTTCACAATAAACTTTCAGACTTCATGATATAGACTGATATGATGAATATTCTGAATGATTTTATCCTCAAATATTATTACCAAAATCAAGACTCTGTGTTTAATTTAAGAAATATTCCATGTCTGCTTCCTAAACTTCAACATTTCTATGGCCAATTTGCAGTATTTGATTTGTTTGACCTTCCCTCATCAGCAACGTTTGTACTGTCCTTGTGCCTTTCATTACCTAGTAAATGATAATTCACTCACAAATTCAAGTACAGTGCTTGTTTTCTATGGTCACCCCGCCCTTGTGAATTCTTATTCAGTGACTGATGCTCAGGCTCACCCTTTCATAAGTTCATGGGTAGTTACTAGTTACTATGCTTGTAGCCCAGGAGACTACTTAGGATCCCAGTCCAATTTTCAGATTGCACTGGACTTTGGTTAAGTTCCTTGCTTTAACTCACACAATAGGCACAAGGATGCTGACAGAATCAAACATGGGACTACTGGAACCAGCTTATTAATAACTCATAACATTAGTCATATGTGCTAACTACCAGACACTTCAGAAATCAATGTTCAGAGTTTACTTTTTATGGTAAACTGTTTTGATTTTCTGCATTAATGTTTGGTGTATATTATCAGTGTTCCCTTCTCCTATATCCCAAACTGATATTCTTTGGTTGCTTTTAAAGGTCACTTTCACAAAGCCATGCTACATGGTCATCCTCTAAAGAGTGCCACAGTGGTTAGCACTGATGCCTCAAAACTCTGTGATCTGTGTGTTTTTTCCCCTGATCTCCATTTATTGTCTTTGTAGTTTTTGTTTTCTCCATCTGTACAAGGGAGTTTCTTCCAAGTCCTCTTGTTTCTTACTGCTAACCACACCTTTTGCTTTATTGGTTCTTCTATATTTTTGATGCGGTATAGCCTTTACCATTCCTTTTGATGTCAGATATGGCAGACCACATATTATTGAGTTGTCAAATGATTAAGTCGATTTTTTGACAAAGGTGAGCATGCTAGAGCTGTCATACAAAGAGATAATTTTTTTATCATTCTACTGGCAAATATTTTTTGAAGTCAAGTAGAAAAGAACTGTATGGCAAAATGTTGTATGTAAATATAGATTGCCACTGTTGAAGTGACAACCTGACCCCATGTGCCAAAATGGGAAAAGGGGGTTGTGGATAGATGGCTTTTTATAATTATAGTGTTTTATGTGACTCATATATGTTTAACATGCAGCATTTTTTTAAATTATTGATAGACATGATATTGCCACTGAAGGAAACCAAGTGCAAGTCTTAACTCCCCTTTACTTATATATTATCAGACCCATTATTGAATATAATGCATATTTTGCCATGTATTTATTTAAACATATCACATAACTTGAGAGACCTCAGAGATTCATAACTAGAAGAATCAGTAGCCTCAAAAATCTTAGTTATCAGGAGAGATTGGCAACCCTTTCATGTACTCACTCTCTTACAGACTCTTCTGTGAAGATCTACATCTAGCCTTTTGTGCCACAAAAGATCCAACCCTATTTGATCTCCTATTCCTTCACAGAACTAATAGTACTTCAAGCACTCAGTTAAAGGAACTAAACCTTCAACAGTAGATAAATATTACAAATTGGCATGATAGAATCATATCCTAACATATCCCTCACCTCTGGAACAACTTCCACTACATATCAAGCAGAGTAGCATCCATCCAATTTCAAGGTAAACCTAGATGATCGAATAGGCAGTCTCAGATTCTCTCCCAGTCTATCTTGCCCTCTTTGAAGCTAGAGGAAAATTTAAATAGGGTTTTTTAGCTAGGCTTGAAATGGTCTGCAGACCGATTGCCTAGTATTTACATATGAACGTATGAAACTATGAACTAGTGGGCAAAGCAAAGCATTTAAAAATAAGTTAAGATGGAGCAGCTTTATGACATATAGGGATAAAGTCCTGGCTGGTTACAGGCAATCTGAGTTTGAGTAGCAGCTTAGGTGCCTGTAGAGCCAAAAAGAGGAGGATGAGCATGATAAGCCATTGTTAGCTTGCCCATTCTGTGGGGGGGGGGGTCTGAGCTGCTTCTCCCACATACCTCTCAACCTGGAAACATCAAAAATCTGGACAAAGCTCATGAAAAATAGGTACAAATCTGTACACTGATTAGCATCTAATTTGCATACACCATGACGTAATCCCACCCACCCCAATGGAATTGTGGGATACCAACTTTCAAACGCAAACTGAAGAACAGACAACCAAAATATGGCACCAGAGTCCTCTGCAGCCATTCCAATGTCCCATTACCTGGCTATTTTGTCCCATTTACCATAAACACTAATGTGTGCATACTGCTTTACTTCTACGATTATTTGTATTTTATTTTTACATTTTGCAGCACAACAATGCACAAACACTAACAGACATCTGCTAAACAAAGCAGTATTGATTCACAATGAAAATAGACTTGGCATTAAAACTTCTCTGCCCTTGAAACTCACATTCATTGAAACCTACACCACATCCAAAGAAAATGCATCTGGCCAGTGGTGGATAAAGATTATCTTTGGGCTGTTTTCAAATCACTGGCCCCTTGCACATGAGACAAGAAACATACATGTGTTATTTTCTTTGGTATACCTTCCTGACTTTATTAAGTTATATTCCTTGTATAATACAGCACACTTGTTAGACAGAGTGCATTGTAAATTTGTTTGAACATTTTTCCAGTAGGCTGTACTGTAGGCAATGAAACAAAATGAATGAACCAGTTATGACAAAACTGCCCAATTCAGAACATTTCCATCATAAAAGTCTACTTCCACACCCACACTATAAATATAATGACAGCAGTGTAAGCCATAGGCATCTTGCACAGCTTCTCACACTTATTTTCAATTTCAGTTTTTTTTTTTTGGGGGGGGGGCTCTCTACCTCTTATCAGAAAAAAACCTGGACAAAGCTAATGATGGGGGAATACAAATTGTGTTCTCACTTCTCACCATAGCTCACAGGTATATTTAATGGGGGCATTTTCACACACACACACACACACACACACACACACACATGGTTCCTCTTCACAAGATCTGATGAAATTCATTCATTCACTCGAAATTGTGAATGGGATCCTTAGGTTTAAAAAATTAAAAAGTTAACTTACCTTATTGCAGGGGTCCAGGTCCCCCTCTACCCTAGCAATTTAAATGTGAATGTTCCGTGACCACACTATAACGGAGGAATGGAAAATCTTCCATTTTGCGCTTATGTGCATTGTGTGGAATGGGAGATTTCCCTTTCCTACACTATAGTGTGATCTCGGAGTAGGTATATTTAAGTAGGGGGGTGTGGGGGTGCAGGGGGGCCCCTGCGAAAACATTTGAAAGGTGTTAATTTTTTATTTTTTGTCCCTTTCATATGTTCGAGTTTCTCTAAATTCGAGATTCCAGTTTCGAGTTTATGACTTTCGAGTTTAGAGAAATTCGATCATATGAAGGGGAACCACACACACACACACACACACACACACACACACACACACACACCTCTTTCTAAAGAAGCGGCAGAAATGTGTATGTATAACAACATAAGGTAGTGCTTAACCCTACCTGAACCCACAAAAGAAATAAGTAGCTTAACCCAGTTTGTCTCCACAATATTTTCCTGAATTAATTACCCACAAAAGAAATAGCTTAACCCTGCCCATTACTGCGTTTCTCGCTACATAAGAAGTAAAGTGCTTAAACCTGTGGAATTTGAATTTCCCGCACTTTCTCACACAAACAGGAAGCTGTGTAATACTACCATTTCTATGCATTTCTCTCCAGTCTCCACATAAGAAAAATCAATGCAGCGATAAACACACACCTCTCTTTGTAAAGAAGCAGGTGAAATACGCATGCATAACATAAGGAAGTGCTTATCCCTGCAGAAATATGTACTACAACATAATGAACTGCTTAACCCTACCTGAACCCACAAAAGAAATATGTAGCTTAACTCAAGTTTCTCTACACAAATAAATCAATGCAGTGATAGTTTCCTGAATTAATTACCCACAAAAGAAATAGCTTAACCCTGCCATTATTGGAATTTGAGTTTCTTTCCACATAAGAAAAATCAATGCAGCAGCGATAGTTGAACACAGACATAGCATCCGGTTTCCTGAATTACCGTCCACTTCTCACTCCACATAAGAAATAAAGTGCTTTAACGAACACAAAAGAAATAAGAAGCTTAACTCAGTTTCTCTCCTCAAATAAATCAATGCAGCAGCGGTAGTTGAACACACAGACATAGCAGCTGGTTTTACCAACAAAATAAATAAATAGCTTAACCCTACTGTTACTGGAGTTTCTTTCCACATAAGAAAAATAAATGCAGCAGCGATAGATGAACACACAGACATAGCAGCCGGTTTCCTGAATTACCGTTTCTCATCACACAAGAAAATAAATCACTGCAGCTGTTTTAAAACAGGAAGGAATCCATTACCGTTTTCCAGCACCACATAAGAAAAATAAGTACAACATAGGAAGTGCTTAACCCTGCAGTTACCTGAAATTAAATTACTCACATAAGAAAAAAGTACAACAGTATAAGGAAGCGCTTAACCCTGCTGTTACCGGAATTTGATTTACCCACACTAGACTGATCCTAACACACACAGGAAGCCGTGCAATATTGCCGTTTCACTCCACATAAGAAAATAAATCAATGCAGCAATTAAGCAATAGGTAAACAGAATTATTTATTTTTTTTTGCCTTACCTAGGAAAAGATTCAACTCTGCTGCTTCAAGTTAAGTTGAATATTGCCTCCTGAAGATAATGTCATTGCTCACGCCCCACACGCAATGACGTCAGGAACAAATAAAAAAAAACCCTTTGAAATAAAATCTGGGAAGTCAGAAATGAAAAGGGCCATTCTGGAATTCATGGCACCTCAATATTTTGCCCTCAAAACTGGTATTTACCGAGGAATTCGGTATGGTTGAGAGGTATGCTCTCCTATCATGTTGCTTAGCACCAATAAAGCCAGAAGAAATTCAGTATCTGGAGGCATGGTTTTCCTCAGTATACAGCAGCAGTCGGCTTTGAGGAGTCAACAAAGGGAAGGAGTGATCTCAATTGGGAGAGGTAGACTGCCTCCAGGGTCAGCAATCAGACCAAATACCTACCACCTGGCATCAGTGAATAGAAAGGCTGATAGAAAGGCTGATAGTGATTCCTGGGTGGGAAAGAATTGACCATAGGGTTCTCACCTACCTTTGGAATGCCCAATTCTTATGTCTCTATAATGAATGGGCCACCTGACTGTCAGCTGTGAAATAGTCAAGGTCAAGCAGGGTCAGATGGGGTGGCGTAAAAATATAATAAATTGCTTATAATTATAATACTTATAATGGTTAAGGTGTTTTGCCTCACAGACATAAGGTGCAGGGTTTGATTTTTACATGGGGTAACTGGCTAGGATTAAAATGGCCCACACAGGCAGTTAGCTTAGTAACAATCTATGAAACTATGAACCTAAAAAGCCACAGTGGGTGTTGCTGAGCTGGAGTTTAAAAGTGAATTCATATATCATAGTACTGAGTGTAAAATGTATAAATAAAAGTTTTATTGCAACTTATCTAGTTGCCATATTGGCTCATTTTAACGAATACATAGTGTTTTGTATTTCAGACTGTTAGAAAAATGTGTATTTGAATATATGAGAAATGCTAGTTTAAAAGCAAAGTAGTATATAATACATTTTATTCTATTAATCATATAACAGAAAGGATTAATTCATGTGTAAATGTAAGTAGTTTTGAAACTGCAGTGTGGCTTGAAGCAAACTGACCTCCGACCCTGTCAGATGCTAGCTTAGCAAGTTTTAATGTTTATGCTTTTCACAAGTGATTATCTGTTGGGTCAGGAAATTAAATATGTGAAATAATGAAATCTTCTGCTCTTTCCTGCTGGGATGATTTGGCCTTGTATATGTGTTACTAAGATAGCATGCAGCTGGTGGGAAAGTGTTACAGTGAACAAAGATGTGTATTAGAAGATTGAATCCACCATTGTATTCGAACTGATGTGAAACCTTGAAGAAGTAACTTTACAGAAAGACATTATGTCTGACCAGGTGGATAGCAAGGCCATATTGTTACCAGAGGAAAACTTTTTTTAAAATATACAGCATCAGCAGTTTTTATGAATAGAGGACTGTAAGCTAAAGTGATGTAGATGCCCTGTGACATACCACGTCAGTAAGGTGGGCACAGCTTGAATGCAAAGACTATATATAATTGTGTGCTTCCTGTTTCATGTTAGACAAAATTCTGTACTTGTACATTTTTTGCCTCCTGGTGTACACTAGTAAACTTTTGAACCTGAACCTCCTGTGTATTGAATTCTTAATTTTATTTAACACAGACCTTTTCTTTTGTACAATGGGATTAAATTTGTTTAGATGAGATAACTTGATATTTGTTTGCAGTATTCTAACATGGGAGCAAGTTCAAAACTTAATTTATCACACTTTTGAAATAAATATAAAAACATCTTATATTATTTTATATTATTAAATTTCACTATTTTAAGTTGCACATTTTGATTTAAGCTTAAAATTCTTGCCTGCTTTACGGGATAGAGGCATAAACCCAGACTATGACCTGAATGTCTCGAGATCACCTAGTGACCCAGGAACAGCAGAAGAAAGTCAGGGGAAGTAGGAATGAAAAGTAAGTGCAGCCCCTTCCCATCCATCGGGGGGTGACGGGGATCTCACTCGCCTTTGATTTTGTCAAACTTAAAAGACTTAGTGGACAACTCTGTAGTTTAACGGTTCAGATGTGTGCTTTGCTTTGTTTAGTAGCTTGAAATGGAATGTGTACAAATGCATGGAACTTTGTAGCCCAAAATGCCATGTGTGTGAATGCATGGAAGTTTGTGGCCTGAAATGGCATGTGTATGAATGCATGGTTGTACCAGAGAAATTTTACTGCAGGCATCAGTTCAGTACCATGCATTTCAATCCACCAAGGAAGGCGTTAAGGACAAATCCCCAAACCTGCTAGGATGTCAGCCTCTCCATTGACTCAGTCTTTCCCCACTAGTGACTAAATGCTAAATGAAAACGTGAGAAAGGAACAAAAAGGACAATGGGGCACAGAAATGGGCTGATGGGTGGCAGGAGGCGGTAGAAAAATTGAATTACTTGGGGGGGGGTATTTTTACATTTGAAGTTGAATCATATATTTATCCTGACATTTTTTACAAACAAAACAAAATTAGAAAAACAAACGCAGTAGCTGGTTTGTTATCTGAACGATGAAACTTAGTCCACTCAAGTACAGCAGTACAGGTAACTGTAAGGGATTGCCTCCCATTTCTTCCTTTCTGATTTTCCTTCTCTGTGATATGCCCCATTTTACTCCACAACAGATCACTGTACAGTTCTCACATAACACTCCTTCTGTGACATTTCTTTTATTATTTTAAAATGCAGCTTAGTTAGAACAGAGAAATGATGAAGCATTGAAAACTCTGTTTTTCCTACTCAAAAGAGGCAGTTCAGTCCCTACAGTTTAACTTAATGGTTGCACTAAATTACAGCACAGCCCATGGTATTGTTAGACTGTATGCTAAAATAAAGCTGTGCTATTTTTGCAAATAAAAAGGCGTGTCCAAGTATAGCAGAGTTGCAATTACATGTCATCTTGATGCAGCTCTAGAAGCTACCTTGCCTTCCAGCTGGGTATAACCTTGTCAGGATGCTATTACAATGAACCACTTTAGTTCACTGTTGCAATAAGTGAAACACCTGTATTCTGTATCATCACATTAAAAACAGGGAAATCAGACTTCTTAATTCACCACTGACAGAACTAGCAGATGAGCTCAAGTGCAGTTAAATCCAAGTAAAATATATAAATCAGCTCAACTACCAGCATTTTTAAGTATCAGGATGCACATATTCTAAAATGTCCTTTTAGTTATTACATTTGTGGTCCTAATGCATCCCGTTTTTTATAGAATAACTAAATAAATAACTATACAAGTTACAACCATTTCTCACTCTGTAATCCACAATAAGCAGTCTGAGTCCTCATAGTTATACTGGCACTTCAAGCATTGTTGTGACTCCTGCTTGTTCTCTACTTGGCTGTGCTTTTACAGTTGTCAGCCCCTGACTGTCAGTAAGGAAAGCATTAGCTAGTAGCTGCTGGATTAGGACTTTGTAGCACGAATCAACCTATATGAAGGCAGAAAACTGTTTCTAGGAATGGCAGTGACTAATGTATGTCATGAAAGAGCAACAGATGAAGAGAAAAGCAGTAGAGTAAACTGTACTGGCCATGCAGTACCCGTGTTGTTGAACAGAAAATGGGGAATCATGGAAAGCCTTAGTAACTGGATTCATGACTTACACCAGTTTGTATTACACAAGACTCCCATGAGACTATCCTCCATACACTGAGGAGACCATGGGAGATAATGCAGAAGTACAATACAGCCTTTTGTTTATACTACACTAAATATTTTTATTGCCGATGGTACAAAGACACAATATTATATTTTCATTAAACAAGCATCTGGAGCCCCAGCTGGAGCTAATTACGTCATTTAGTTGCAGTTATCACTGTCTAAGCCAAGACAATACCAGAAATGCAAGCCAGATAGGAGAGAAGAGCCCTGGCTTCTAGCACTTAACATACTGTTTGACTGTATACATGCAGGTCGCAAGTTAGCTTCATAAAAGTATTAATGTATAATTGCTCAAATTTTAAAATATAACACTCAGAGCAGAAAAGCAGGAGTAGATAACACTGCTACTTAATCCCAGTCCAGAAGCTTGAGTGTGGTCGGTCTTACTCTAGATTTGGTGAAAATTTACTTCCCCATTGGCTGCATGAACACCTTAAGACAAGTTCTATGAATATCTAATTCAGTCTGAAGTAGCACATCAGGTTCCATTGTATCAGAAATGTTCAGCAAGTACTTTCTCAAAGAACATCCAGTCACTTAAACACAACCGACAATTTTACAAAAGGTTAAAAAAATTTGTTTTTTTTTTGTTGTTGTAAGCTCTACTTTACAGGTAGTCCTAGAGTATTTAACAGAAAAAAAACTCAAATATTTCTCTTCAAATGTTTTACTAACAGATATGGATAGTTTTCCAAAGGTGTTCCTGTTTGTGTTGTGGGTAACTGAGATAGCTGCCAACTAGATGGAGCTGAATTGGGGGTGAATGCGGAAATGTATTTAGGCTTCATAACATGCAATGGTAGAAAAGTACAGAAACAATCCTCTAGGAGCAATAGAGTGGCAGCTGAAGCATGCAGTGGGATGTAAGTCTGCACTTTAGTATAAATTATCTCACTAGAAATGTCATAGGGAGGGGGTTGATGAAAAATGTTGCTCTGGGAAGCAGACTTTAACAAACTGCACATATAAGTTATATTTTCTTTAGTGATACTACTTTACAATAAAGGGTAATGCTATGATTCATCCCTTTAAAGGATTCATTGATTTAATGAAGAACTAGTGAACAGTACTAGGATTTCGCATCATAAGCAGCTTAAAGTGTTTAATAGGATGCCTTCATCTGATAATCTTTTGGGAGAGCAAAGCTTTAGCAAACATGCTTAATGCTCCAGTAGGAAAGATTTAAGTGAATCAAATAACTATGTAATAATTGGAAAGAGGGGATGGTCACTAAATATAAAAAGTGGGTGTATATTGTAGGAATAATGCCATTAAAACTCAGAGGAATCAATCAATGATTAGTAATTTGATCATTAGCAATCCAAAGACACAAAAAAAATCATACAGACCTTAAAAGTTTTAAATCTGTCACTAAAGTGGGTCTTACTTATAGGTGCCCATTAAGTCAGTAAATGTATCCTAAGTCTTAACATGTTTAATAGAAAAAGCCTTAACAGTTTACAATCAGATACACTTTGTACACGAGAGCCATTACACAAGTGAATCAAACTAGCAGAGTCTGGTTGTAGTAGTAAAGATGGAGCATTACAAATAGCATTTAAGAAATGCAACTGTCATATAAAGGTACTAAAATTCAGGTAGAAAATATTGAATAATTCTTACAGTAAAGCAGTAGTAAGAGGTAATGAAGTGTGAGAAGGATGTCTTAGAAAGTAGAACAGGTAAGAATAGTGCATGCAGAGAAAAATGAGCATTGTGTTATTTTACTGGAACACTTTTATTTCATCTCAAGCCAGTATCAAACTGATTTTCAGTGTTCTACAAAGGACATGCCTAATATAACAAAACCTGAGACCAACAAGATCAGTTCTCCCTTGTACTCTTAAATGGGGCTGAAGACAGAATTTTAATTTAGGTGTGGACGGCCAACAGGAAGCAAACAACCTATCACTTTAGATTCAAGTCTTATAAAAGTTACAGGACAAATTTCAATTAACCAGTTGATAGGAAAATAAGAGAACACAACCGAAAACTGTTGTATTGTGAGCTGATTGAAATGTATAGGAAGTGCGGTGGAATACCAGTACCACCTTCATGAAGATCACATGTTTGCAACGTCAAAATAAAAAAAGGGAGGAAAAGGATGATAGCCTTCTCAACGAAGGGGGGTGGGGGCAGCAATTAGACTAAAACATTCTGCTTCTTACTGGCTTTATAGAAGGCACAAAAAACATGACCTAAGTGTGTCTCCTCCAACCATGCATTTGTGTGCTTTTGTGTGTGTGTGTGTGTGTGTGTGTGTGTGTGTGTGTGTGTGTGTGTGTGCGTGTGCGTGTGTTGTGAGGTTACTTGGTCTATCCGATGCGCCTACAATGCTATATTTTTGTGTGTACGGGGGGAGTTGGGGTACTTGGTCAAACCTGGGAGAATTTGAAAGGTTGAACTGAACCTCTGCTTGTCTGTGTTCAGGAAATGAACTCAGGTTATTAACTCTTGTGCCTTTCAAACATCATTGCCCAGTACTTTTACAAATGCAAAATGCTAGATGTGACCAAACCTTACCATGTACAGTGTTCAGGTAGGAAATATTTAAATCTAAAAGCAATCATTAAACTCTCCCGATATGTAAATGACTAAACTCTTGTACAAATCTGTAGTATATGTGCATCACTGTGTTGTGCAGCAGTAATTTAGTCTAGTGATTGGTATTAATATATTATTTAACTGAGTTTTAGTACAATCTCAGTCTGTATCCTCTGCACAAGATAGCAGGCATATGACCACATTGTTTTATTCTGCCCAGCCAACCTTTCCAATGGTCTGGCCTTGCTCCTGAATCCAAGTTGTGGTACAGACTAACTTCCTGTCTCTGGGACAGTAAACTAGTTAATTTTTACCAGTGATTGTGAGATCTGTGGCATGCACAGAAGGTTAAAGTCTTTAGTATGTCCCAAGTGACCAAAGTCTGACTAGTGGATAGGGTGGCTGTATGAGCAGACCAGAGAGGATCGGAGTGAGAAGTATTGCCAACTCACCCATCCCGGGGGGTGGGGCAGCTTTGGCATGCTATATGGGGGTGCTACTTATTGACCAACCTTGAGCTGGCACTAGTGTATTCACATTGAGTAGTGTAGGGGAAAGTAGCAAACAAAGACATGCTTCTCATTAGGGGGTAGAAAATGTCTGCTTACAAGAGCCATTGTAGAGTGAGGGGTTGTTTCCACGGGGAGATGGTAAGTTCCCCCCAAGACTAACATGCTGGAAGATTCCTTACTACCTGACTCTCAGCTGGGAACAGACAGCTGCCATTCCTGGCATTCCCTGGCAGAAATGACTGGATATAAGGCTCTTGCCTGGCTCTGGAATACTCACCTTCCATTTTGTTGGAACGAATGGGCCAGTTAGGTGAATGTACAGAGGACACTAGGCAAGGTTCAGTGGGAGACAAAAGTCATAGTGAGTGATGAAAATGAAAAGAAACGAATGGAAATTTATTTTTTAGTAGAAGGACAGTTCCTGTATTTCTTTTCTTCACTATTTGATGGCTGTTTATAAACTGGCAGCTCATTAACATTTTGTAGGCACTCACTCTTTAAATGGGACCCGGATACTGTACCATTGACGTGTTTACATTATATTTCTTCTAAATGGTTCAGAGTATTTAAGAAATAAACACATAATAATCTCCTTATACTAAGGATTAGGAAGCGTATTTTGTTTACTGATGTCAGCATCCATGTACTTAACACTACTATTATCAGCACCATGATCCCAAAGGATGGTAGTCTACATTATTATCCATGATCCCGAGGGTAGTGTACATTATTATCCATGATCCCGAGGGTAGTGTACATTATTATCCATGATCCCGAGGGATGGTAGTCTACATTATTATCCATGATCCCGAGGGTAGTGTACATTATTATCCATGATCCCGAGGGTAGTGTACATTATTATCCATGATCCCGAGGGTAGTGTACATTATTATCCATGATCCCGAGGGTAGTGTACATTATTATCCATGATCCCGAGGGATGGTAGTGTACGTTTTTGTTATTCAGCTGAGCTATTAATGCGCACAATCTGAGAAAACCAACTGCATGAACAAAGTATGCTGCTGTAAGCCAGAATGATGAAGCTCTGGTGCCAGGTATGTAAACTGCCAGACACAGAGGTGAAAATGTGCCAGTCGCGCTCATTACTATCTGATGCAGGAAGCCTACAGCAATTGTTCTGTCATCCGAGGAATGTATAATTTGTGTCATTAATGA
>NC_056745.1:395722027-395849527 GCF_019279795.1 Protopterus annectens | reverse complement strand
GGCTTGTATGACAGCTGACATTAAGAAAATATACATTAATCTTGCAAAGCCAGAATTACAACAGGAAACAGTAGGGCCAGTCAACTCATGTCATTCATAAACAGCCCCCCCCCATTACCAAGCAAAAGTATCTGCTTTGACCCTGCCAGGATTAAATTAACATACTTACATTCATTTAATTTAGTTGACAGAAACATTAGTCCCAACTTGAGTGACAGCTCACCTTACATAAAGACACTTTTTATTTTATTTATTTTTACTTTTGTTTACCCAGGTTTGTCCACCTGTCTTTAGTAAAAAAAAAAAAAAAAAATTTCAGCATATGTCTGGGAAGAGAAGCTGTAATGAAATACAAAGATTTTTAAACAAACATTCAGTATATACATGAAGAGATAAAAAATAACCTATATTAAGAATGACTCATATATTTGATAATTAGATTACATTCATCTGAAAGTACAGGCGACTATTACAGTCTCACAAAACTGGAATTACAACAACAGTAAACAGCAAGGCCAGTTGCTTCATTCACACACATCCCCAATCCCTATTGCCCACCCTGGCCACAGTATCTAATTTGATCTTGCGAGGTTAAAAGACAAAAAAGGATAAAAGGCAACATTGTTATTAATATATGTATTTTTTTCACATAAACAATAGCCAGAGTTCAGAGCATGGAGTCAGTCTTACTTCAGTGAAATGCACGTTACTCTTGCAAAGCAAGTCAGAAGTACGACAGCAAGGCCAGTCATTTCATTCACACATACTAAGCAGAGTCCCCAACTCAGTTACCTACTCACAATATCTGCTTTGAGCCTGCAAGGTTTAAAATAATGAAAAGAGAAGAAAAATGGTTCCATTACTGTATTTATTTTGCTTTGCATAGTCACAACTTGCAGGTGATCTTACTGTAGTTCACTCATACACACTTTAGTCATGCAAGGCTAGAGTTTCAACAACAAAACATCCATACATCATCCTAATCTATCTTGATTGAACCTGCAAAAAGATTAGGTTAAAAAACATTTTATCCTTGAGTAGTCCTCAAAACACACTGCATATCTAGTACCTGTTTGACCCCTGCCAGGATATTTTATTAGAAAGACATCCACAGTCAAGCAGCTTCCAAATCACATTGCCTCCTTAATATCTGGTTAACACTGCCAGGATATTATATTAAAAAAATCATCAACAGCTCCTAAAACCATTGCCACCTAGTTCCTAATATCTAAGTAACCCTGCCTGGATATTATATTAAAATTTTATCCACAGACAGTCTCTGATTCACCCTGCCAGGATATTATATTTTAAAAAATCTATCAACAGTCCCCATAACACATTACCTCCTTAGTATCTGGTTCACCCTGTCTGAATATTGTATTACAAAATCCATTAACAGCTCCTAAAACACATTGCCTTCTTAGTATCTGGTTCACCCTGCCAGGCTATATAAAAAAATATCCATTAATAGCCCTGTAAACACACTGCCAACCTACTAGTATCAGGCTGAACTTGTCAGGAAAAAAATGCATAAAGTCAAGTGTATCTGGTTGACCCTACCATGACTGACTGATAATAATTATTATCACGGTGGCCAGTTCACAATTAAGTGCAAGCATTTTTTCACTCACCTTATCCAAAAAATAAATTTTCCTCTCAATCCAATGATTGCAAAGTGCACTTAAAGCATGCGAAGGGGACTTAAATGGTTTTCCTTCTTTATACAGTTACATCAGCAACCACATCATGTATGCTGACCCTAACAGTCCATTTTCCAACAATATTCTTGCGGTTAAAACTGCACTGACTTCTGGGCATCTTCTCTGATGCCCACCTACTTTCTAATCCAGACTGTTTTCAAAACAGTCCAGCCTGGCCACTAGACAGAAGTTTTCATTTTTTTTTTTTTATTTAACATTTGTTTACCAGGAAAGTCTGACTTGGAATGAAACCAATTTTCAGTGGAGGCCTGAGGAGAAACACTCCAGATGCCTGTCTTTGTAATGTGGGAGGAAACTGGAGTACCCTGAGAAAACCCACACAAATGCAGGGAGGACATGCAGACTCCGCACAGAAGGCACTCCAGCTGAGAATCGAATCAGAGAACCTCTTGCTGTGACATGACAATGCTACTGCTGCACCACTGTGCCATTTTTTTTAAAAAATTGGAACTCAGGCTTGCATGCCCACAACTCCAAGTTCTGAAGATGGTCACACTCTCATTTTCACACTAGCAAGCTGCTGCTAGTTCTATATATGCAAAATCTGTTTTTTTTTTTACTTTCCAAATGTATGTGGGGGGGGGCAGCAGCCCAACAGTTCAGTACTAGAGCTGCCTCTAAAAAAGACAAGCTATACACCTATCAAAGCTAACATATTTTGATGAGAAGTTGAATAAAAAATGATGAAAGTGCTTAAAATGTCCCATTATTTTGTCTGTTTATTGTTTTTAATTAAAAGTACAATCGAGTTGATAAGTCAAGATCCAAAGTCCCGGCACTGCTAGATGAAATCCTCAGGGCACCAGCACCAAAATCAAACAAACCAGCATTTATCTATAAAGTATGGAGTTATTAAATATGCATTTTTGCAACTACCTTGTAGCAAATGGGACAAAAATAACTTGACAACAACAGAGAGCACCACTATAAAAAGAACACTCTGTAGATGCAAGCCATGGATGCCAACTCAGAAGACAAGAGAAGCAGCAAGCACATAATTCCAACAGTCGTCCCAAAACAGAATCAGTCAATCCCAAACAAAATCATAATTCCAACAGTCGTCCCAAAACAGAATCAGTCAATCCCAAACAAAATCAGAATTCCAACAGTCATCCCAAAACAGAATCAGTCAATCCCAAACAAAATCATAATTCCAACAGTCATCCCAAAACAGAATCAGTCAATCCCAAACAAAATCATAATTCCAACAGTCATCCCAAAACAGAATCAGTCAATCCCAAACAAAATCATAATTCCAACAGTCGTCCCAAAACAGAATCAGTCAATCCCAAACAAAATCTGTGCAGTACAGATTTGAGAAAACAAGGCATTTATGTATTTTTTCTAGAAAACGGGTTTCTGCAAACCATAGCATTTCCTTGTTCATATGCTGGAATTTAACATTCCAATTTGCTGTAGAGGGACAAAATTAGCTACAGAAATATGACACATTGTCTGGAGCATTAAACAACTGTTTCATTAACATCTGCCCTGGTTCATGAAAATGTTATTTTTTGAAATATTCCTCCCCTTACTAACAAAGAATTTCCGTAGCAGAACAGATAGTGCAGCATGTTAGCTTTACTGTGGATGACACTACTACTTCAAACATAGTTTAGAGAATATATTACGGTGTTACTTCACTTTTTAAATGTACTGAATTTATTGACATCTTCATGCAATAGTCTGTACTACTTACTATGATGCCACTTACTCAACTGCATGTGCGATACAATGTTAACAGTAAAATAAAACACATAGACAACACCTACCCTCTGGCGTCTGCACAAATTTGTTAAAATCACTGCCTAATCATCGAAGTTACAAACTCTCAGTCTAAAGTAACCAAAGTACTGCTACTGACTATTTCTCGCTCTCTTTTTTCCCAGCACGCAAAGCGTGGGAAGAGATCGAGAACCAATCAGTAGCCATCCAGCCATCCATGTCATGTACATGACTGCGGACGTGACAGTACGATCCCCTTCCACTTTACTGTGGCTGCAAACCACATAGACTTCTGGGCATCACACTGATGCTTTCTCTCCTTAATCTGGACTGCTTTTACAGCAGTCCAGATTTACAGAAACAGTTTTTTTTTTTAAACCCGGAACTTGCAGAGCATGCCCAGTCTGAGTTCCTGGACTTTAGCAGCAAGTCAGTTGGACTTGCATCTAAGCAGCCAGCCAGTATAAAGTATTATACAAAAATATTTTATTTTTTTAAAATGTTCCCTTTTCTTTCTTTTCACAGCTGAGGGGGCTTCCGCCCTGCAGTCCTATAGCACGAGCCACGACTGATCGGAGGCAAACATTAAAGTGGGAGGGTTCCTTTCTGTAAGTTGTGCCTGAACAGAGGAATCATCTAGGGGTATCCTTTTTTTCCCCCTGTGTTATTTACATCAGGTTTAGAGCATTTGACAAAGAAAATAAAGGACTCAGAAATTTAAGAATTGAATTGGTATGGTAATTAAAAAAAGTGGCTTTATTTGCAGATGATATTATTTTCTACCTCAACTAGACAGAAATTCCTAGAACTACGCAACAGAGTCAAAAAGCTAATAAAACAGGACAAATTCCAATACTACCAGTCTGCCCTAGACTCCTCTCAACACAGCCCCAAACAATTCTGGTCCTCCATAAACTCCATCCTCCACCCAGGTAAAGTCAGTACCCCTCCTCATAAGATCCCTCACTCCTCAGAAAATATTGCTACCTCATTCAACACACACTTCACATAAACCATACTATCACTAGCTAAACAACACAACCCACCTCCCCTCCAACCCACACCTTCAACTAGTAATCTCCCCACTGCCTTCTCTTTTTCTCCTGTACCTACCTCCAACATAAAAAAAACTCTTAACTAAACTTAAGCCCACCAGATTAGCAGCAGACAATCTCCAAAGTGAATACCTACAAATCGCAGCTGATGCTCTGGCCTACCCAGTATCCATCTTGATTAACCGATCTCTGTCAGAAAGTTACTTTCCCACACTGTGGGAAGTATCACATATAAATCCCCTCCACAAAGGTGGACCCTGTACAGAACTAACCAATTACTGCCCCATAGCTATTCTCTCTCCACTCTCCAAAATACTAGAGAGATGCATACACTCTCAGGTCTCAGACTACCTCCTTACTAACAACCTCCTTTCCAATACTCAGCATGGTTTCTGACCAAACCATAGCACCACCACCACTGCCTTACTCTCCTTTACTAACACTATCCATCAGCATAAAAACAATGGCCATCTCTCCTCTGCTACTTTCCTAGACCTATCTAAAGCATTTGACATGGTCCCACACAAACAACTTATCTCTGTCCTCAATAACCTATCCTTCTCACAATCAGTCTCCAACTGGTTTCAGAGTTACCTGTCTGACCGCCAACAATCCATTGTATGGCAGAATGACATATCTCCCCAACTACCTGTCTCCATAGGGGTTCCCCAAGGATCCATCCTTGGACCCCTACTCTTCTCTGTTTTCACCAATAATCTAGACTCTGCCACCAAACATGGCACACTCATACAATATGCAGATGACTCAACCATCATCTGCTCAGCCCAGTCCCTACCCAAACTGCAAAAAGTCACACAGGAAGCCTTTTCCTCTGTTGAAACTTGGTTATCCGATGCCCAATTAATACTCAACCCAAACAAAACTAAACTACTCATCTTCCAACCCACCAAACATACTCAAAACAACTCTCACTTTAACATCACAGCAAAAGTCAATATCACTATATATCCAACTGAACACACCAAATTGCTAGGAGTGGAAATAGACAATAAACTAAAATATGGCATTCACATATCCTTAACCATAAAAAAAGTCCACAATAAACTAGGAGCGCTATACAGAAATAAGCAACTTCTCACCAAAGCAGCAAAGATTTCAATAGTAAATTCCCACCTTATCTCCACCCTACTTTATGCCTGTCCAATATATATCAACCTAAGGTAATGCAATTTAAACAAGCTAGAGACCAGCTACAACAAAATCGCCAAATTCGCCACAGGGGCATCCTACCATAGTCACCACTGTCTCTCACTTGTTGAACTGGGCTGGCTTGAACTCCCTCACCTCCATCAATGGTATCAACTCTCACTTGCCCACAAACTAGTAAATCATCCACTAAATGTCCCATCCCTCCAGAATCTACTCCAACCCTATAGCACCACCAGACCACTAAGATCCAGCAACAAAAATCACTTGCAGATCACTAAAGCTCTCTTTTCTATTCTCTTGCACCATAGCCAAATTATGGAACTCCTTCCCACCCACAATTACCTCCATACCATCATGCACCCACTTCAAAACTTTACTAAAAGCGCACCTAAAAACATGCTGGCTATGCCCTTGCAACTCCCACTCTAATATCACCCACCCCATCCAAACACTACCTTTCTTTCCACTCCACTAACTACTTTGATTACAGCAAGCTCAGATGCTCATAAGCCAGTACTTATTATTCAGCAGGAACTTCTTCTTGTAACATTTGTTAATGTCCGTTATGTACTTCACAGATAAAGATTCTATTTGTCTACTGATGTACTATGTTCTTCATCTGTAAATATGTTGTAAGTAATTGCTATGTAAATTGTTAATCGCTATGTAATCCAATGTAACTACTGTCTGTTTATTTTAACTGTGGAGCTTTTCTCCCCGGGCCTCCACTGAAAATGGACCTACGTCCAGTCGGACACTCCCGTTCAACAAATATAAATAAATAAATAAATAATAAATACCTGATAAAACAAGAAAAGGATATTTCAGTGTTGTGGAACATTTTGAGATAATTTAAAGTCTTTTCAGGATATAAAATTTGTGAAGATAAAATAAAGGCTATAGCTTTAAACTGTATAGCCATGCTTGAATTGGTTCAGCAATACACATATTTATGGGGACACGATAAAATTAAGTTTTTAAGAGTACGTATTAAAAAGGATTCTGTTATGACAGCTAAGAATATGGGAAAAGGCTAAAGAAAAGATAACAAAAAAACTGAGAAGCTGGAAGCTCTTGGTTTTGCATATGGATAGCAAAATACATGCAGTGAAAATGTTTTTCATCCCTTTAGTTTTATACATAGGTGAGGCATATTTTTAACAAACAGAGGAGAAGTTGTGGACAGTAATTAATAAAGAGTTGAAGGTTTTATCTGGGAGTTGAAAAGGGCAAGGGTCAAGTGGGATAAGCTGATCCTTCTAATAATACAAGGTAGTTTAGCATTATGTTATTTGAAGGGATATTTTAGAGCTACACAATTAAGGCTCATAACACACAGAAAGCTATAATTCAAAGTGGAAAGGGATGACGATGAAGTATGGAGGAACTTCAAAAATAAGGTGAGAGTGGAATTTTGGATGCACATCTTTAAGGGAATAACAACCATGCAGAATATTATATTCATAAAGCAGCAGAAAATATTCTAAGAACTAAGCTAATGCAGGAATAGAGAAGATATTCTACCGACAGGGATGACTGCAATTAGAAGTACAGAGAATAGACAAGAAGGACTGGAATGTACTGTAGAAAACTGGCAAAGAAACCAAGGTATTAGGAGCAAATAACTAGAAAGGCAAAGGTAATAGAATTGGAAGAGGCCAAAATATATATTTTTGATACTTTTAGACTTACATTATTGATCTTTATTTAACTACTTTTTGTCTTAAATTCTCTTTATGCCTTTTTAGGGTAATTATTTTTCTAACTCACTTTATCTTCAGTTGAATAAACCTAGATTTGAATTTCATTCAAAATGAATTCCCCTTTGTCTGCTAGAAATAGACTTAGTGCATCTAAATATCCAAATTAATGAGACACCAACAAATCACACACACACACACACACACACACACACACACACACACACACACACACACACACACACACACGCAGACACACACACACACACACACACACACACACACACACACACACACACACACACACACACACACACACACACCAGTGTGACTATATGCACCAGAAAGGTGAAGATTATGAAACTGGGTCTTGTACAGTCTGTCATAGGATCATAGGTTTAGAAGAGTCTTCCAGACAGTCAGTTCAATAGACCATTTGATTACAGCAATTGCTTTTCCTACTTCTTGCTTCCTCTTTCCTTAATGGATTGAGCACCTAGACCAGGTGAGTTTACAGATGCCAGTACACTTGTTCAGAGTGATTTTAAAGAGAGTTAGTTAGTTACTTTGTTTGACATAGAGTGTTAGCTTATACCACAGATAAAGTATTCTTTAGGAGAGATACTGATCCTGTCAACTTGCTGTGTTTATATAATGATATAGATTCAGGTCCCTAGTAAGAGAATTCGAGCTGCTACTAGTTTTATGAACATGTAAGAGATCAAAACAGGCAGGACTGTTTACAGCTTGGTAGGCAGGGCATAGGTTGCCATGAGGAAGCCTGTAAGCAATGGAGTAAAGTAACAGGTCTTTTAGATGTTCAGTATAGTACCAGTGCCTCATACCTGAAGCTATTTTTCACAGTTTCATTGGTTCATAGGAAGTACTAGGATATCTGTCCTTGGGGGCATTTTAAACCTAGCAAATTTCTGGTAAGGAAACATTGTTTCTAAACATACTGTATGAACAACAATCAAATGTTACTACCCGCTATACATTTAATTGTATGTCTAAACCACTATGCTTATGTAAATATTTTATGCAATCCTGTGTTATTGTCTCCTATATTTTTATAACTGAATGTGTAAATATCTTATGTATAGCATGTTAGCAATTGTTCTGGAGCTTTTCTCCCTGGGACTCAGCTGAAAACAGTCAGCTCTGTCCAGTCGGACCTTCCCGGTAAACAAATGTAAAATAAATAAATAAATTAATAATGGTGGCTTTCTGGATGAACAATATGCCTCAATAGACACATGCTAAAGGAAGAATTTTATTTTATTTTGAGTCTGATAACAGAGAAGTACAGAAAGTAATTTATTTCCTTGGACCTGCAGGATATTCCTTTAGTAATTATTTGGGCTAGGTAGAATGTTTTCCAAATGCTGGTTGATACACTGTGGCCAAAACAAAGTTCATTGTCCACAAACATGCCTAGGTCTCCAATGATAGTATCTGAGCAGGAGTATCATTTATGTGGCAGAAGTAGGGGTATTCTTGTTTTCCAAAGAGATCAGTACTGCATTTCTTAACACTGACCTGATACCATGAGTTTGTGTTTGTTAATACCTAGACCCTTTTGAAGGATGTGTTTGTCATCCGCCAAGTTAATGAATTCTCCAGGTATACCCTTAACAAATTTAGTGAGTCAAAAATCCTTGATATCAGTTTAGACATCAGCAGAGTAAATGCCAAAGATTAAGGGCCTCATAATGGAACATTGAGGGATCCCCCTGGTTTCAAGAATTATGGAGGACATTGTGCCACCAGCATTGACTGAGTGGATTCTACTTGTCAATCAATACATAAGAGTTTTTATTTAACTAAGTCAGTTTTTCATTAATGCCTGAGTGTGCAATTGTGTCAAAGGTTTTTGATAAGTGCAGATAAGCAGGGTACACAGATATGTCTTCATCTATTGCCACAGTGACTCCTTCAAAGAAATCAAAAATATTGGTTTGGGTCAGGGGTTTGTAAGCTGCCAATGTCTTAATTTATGAGTGCCATAATGATACCTTCCATAAGCTTCCTGCTAAGGCCTTGTGAAATTCATCATTAGAAAAACAGAAGTTACAATTTACCAAGATTTTTTCATGCAATTTCTATAATGTGATTATGTTGCTTACAAAACATGTTGTCATGATTATTGTATTCCATCCAGAAGTCTTTTTAAGCTCATACACACACACACACACACACACACACACACACACACACACACACACACACTCACACATATATATATATATATATATATATATATATATATATATATCGGGGCAACAGTTCTAAGGTGCTAGAATGCACTGATTGCACAGCTGTTAGCCAAGAAGCAAATGTTAAAGATAGGAAGAAAGCAGAAAGAATACGGGGATGTAAAACCTAGATGGAAGATACGGTGAAATGGTGTCACACAAGAAATACACAAAGTGAGTGCTCTGATCACAAAACAAACGATTGCCCTCTTATAGTCATCAGTCAATGGCAATGGTTGAAGCACTTAATTGCACTTCTTGTTGACTGTCAACTTTATTGTTTAACATGACCCGCAAACTCTTGTCTGCGATTATCCTGTGGAGCTTTTGCCCCTTAGTCACCTGTTTAAAAAGGAGACTAATTCTTTTCAGATTTAGCATGCTAAATGCTGAACGGGATAAATGCACAGATGGCTAAAGAAATAGCACACTTAGTTGAGTGCACGTATAAAGATTACAAGGCAGAATGGATCACTGATTTTCGATTTATAAGTTTAGATTATGCAAGATGGCTTTGTGTTTGCGGCAGTTATTTTGGCAGAGGGCATACATTCAAATATAGATAATTCATGACAAAATAAAATACAGTATACACAGCAGCCGAGAAAAAAAATGTCACATATGTAACTGTGCGTGTAAGTTGAAAATGACAGATAACATCTCTGTCTTACCACCCCCATAGCAATGCAGGCTTGTTCAAGGCAACATGTCAGTAGTAATTTAGAATGTCCACAACTTGAAGATACTGTTCTTCAAAGTACAAGGTAACTTCATATGCTAGCTGCCCCCCTCACTTGCATAATTTCTGACTTTCTTTAGCTGGGGAGGTAAGGAAATGGCTGGTGCTGATGTGCGCTTGCACGTATATGAATGTATAAAGACGTTGTCATCTGCAACATCTTCATAGTCCTAAAGTGGGAGTATTTTACCAAAATGTGAGTTTCAGCAAAACATAACAAACCCGCACAGGGATGTGATTTCTGTCTATTCTACAATGTTTGCTGTTTCTATTGATGCACATTATTATATGAATGAACCTTAGAACTGTTGCCCCGATAACGGAAAAGTACCATATATATATATTCAATTCCCAATTTTTTTTTTTATTTTTATTTACAATTTTTAAATCATGGCTGACATCATCACACAGCAACAGCATATTCTGCAACATCATCAACATGCAGGGGCATGTGTGATGACATCATCTTTGTGTGGCAGTGCCTGACTGCCTGTGGGACTCGGAGGAGACTGGGGCTGAAGTTTCAAAGCATGGGTGGTAACATTGCTAGCAGTTGTGTATCTGTCAGGGATTGGTAGGTACCCTCGGTTGACAAATTACTGTGCTGGTGGTCGATGGTCAGCTCGAGAATTAAAGCTTGAGGAGTTTTATTTCTTTTTTTTTCTTGGTATGTTTCAGGTGTGGGTGGAGTTCTGGGCAAAATGGGACTACAGGATGTACTTCTGAAGGCAATCTGGCATGCATTTGCAGCTTTAGATGTGGACACGTGGAAAAGTGTCCAAGTCCCAGCAGAAAGTAAGTGCTTTCTGTTCTTGTTGTGTTGTTACAAGCACACCTCCAGTGGAAGTGGGAGGATGAGTGTGAATCCCTCCAGGAGTCTGTTGTGGCATATGTCCTAAACCTCAGGACAAGGCTCAGGGAACTCATGGGCTTGGCCCATGAGAACCTGGCAGAAGTCCAACAGCAAAAAAGGTCTGGTATGACAGGAATGCTTGAGCTAGAGAGTATGCTGTAGGGCAACAGGTAATGATACTCATTCCTGTCAGACACAACAAGCTGCAAGCGGCTTGGGAGGGACCCTACAAGGTGATAAGAAGGGTAAGTGATGTTAACTACATGGTGGAGCTACTAGGCAGGGGGCAGGAGCACAAACTGTACCATGTTAACATGATGAAACCTTACCATGACAGGAAGGCCTTTGTGCTTAGTATTTGCAGTGTACTGCAGGAGGAGTCTGAGGGAGATCTGTTGACTGATCTCCTCAGTGAGGCTCGGACTGACACCTCGGTGGAACAGGTAGCAATGTCCCTGCAGCTGGCTCCTACCCAAGTTTGAGAAATCTGATCAGTGTTACAGGAGTTTGGGGACATGTTCACTGGGAAACCAGGGTGCACCCACCTGGTGCAGCATCAGGTGGATACAGGACCCCAAAGGCCTATTAGACAGGCCCCTTACAGGGTACCTGAGAGAGTCAAGCAGACTCTGAGGGAAGAGATACAGGAAATGTTGGAAATAGAGATAATTCAAGAGTCCAGGCACCAAAGAAGGATGGCAGCACTAAGTTCTGTGTGGACTACAGGAAATTAAATAGTCACACAGAGTGAGATGCTTACTCCATGCCTAGGTCGTATGAAACAGCAGCTGGGTGGGACTAAGTATCTTACCACCATTGATCTTATCAAGGGTTATTGGCAGGTGCCCTTGACTCCCAGTGCTAAAGAGAGATCAGCATTTGTGACTCCTTTTGGCTTGTATGAGTTCACAAAGATGCCCTTTGGGATAAAAAATGCCCCAGCAACTTTCCAGAGTCTGGTAGATCATATCCTAGCAGAAGCAGGAGGGTTTGCCCTTGCTTACCTAGATGATACTGCCATCTACAGCCATTCCTGGGAAGAGCACCTTCAGCATGTCAGGGAGGTGCTGGGCAGACTACAGAGGGCAGGGTTAACCATTAAGCCCAGCAAATGTCAGGTGGATATGGCAGAGGTCTCCTACCTGGAATATAAAGTGGAAAGTGGGAAGATCAGACCAGAACCTGCCAAAGTGGAACCCATTCAGGCATGGCCTGCACCTGTTACCAAAAAGCTGGTGAGGGCATTATTAGGGACAGCAGGGTACTACAGAAAGTTCATCCCCAGTTATAGTACCATTGCTGCTCCCCTCACAGAGCTGACAAGGAAAAACAGGCCAGATAAGGTAGTGTGGACCACAACATGTGATCAGGCCTTCCAGAAGCTTAAAGAAGCTTTGGAAGGACCCCTGGTGTTAGCCAGTCCAGATTACAGCAAAGCATTTGTTGTGCAGATGGATGCTTCAAACCATGGGGTGGGGAATGTACTTAGCCAGATTTCTTCAGAGAGAGAGAGAGAGAGAGAGAGAAGAGCAGCCAGTGATTTATCTCAGTCGTAGGCTCCAACCTAAGGAGGAATGCTATGTAGCTGTAGAAAAGGAATGGCTAGCCATAGTGTGGGCACTGCAGAAACTTCAGCCTTATCTGTATGGGAAGGAAATTCACTGTAGTTACAGATCACAATCCCCTGACATGGCTACACTGAGCCAGCCATCAAAGTGCCAAGTTGCTAAGGTGGAGCCTAGGGTTGCAAGCATACGATATGTCAGTGCAGAAATGCAGTGGGATTAGCAACACCAATGCAGATGGGGTCTCAAGACAGGGAATGGGGTAAGGTATACTCAGATAGACCTAACCCTCTCACACAATATTTATCAAGGGTCACTTGAAAAACTAGCTTGAGTTCTCGGGGGGGGGGTATGTGAAGCCTGCCAGCCTAGCTAGATAGAATTTTGTAGATAATTCTATGTCATTTGTAAATATTAATATAATCCACAGGTTTGGTTTACAAATGTAAAGAGATCTATATGTTATAATTAAACTATATGTTGCACTGAGCTTCAAAAATGTAACCACAGTGCACTCTGCTGGAAGAAAGCTGATACATCAAACATTGTATGACTGTTTGATCTCAAGCTCGGAGACAGAATGTCTGGGCCAGGAAATTCTTTCTATTGTCTTAAGTGACAATTACTAAGGTTTTACATGTATAATGTCTTTTATTGCTGTGGCTTCCTGGCCAGGTGCAGCTTACTAAGAAATGTAAATGCTGAGTTTCTGTTAGCCTGGGAACTAAAGAAGTGATAAAAATGATGTAATGTGAAATGACTCAGCAGTACTGTGTGTTTATCAATTTAAGACTTTCTCAGAGAGAAAGATATAAGCATTTTGGATTTTGTCTGAAGAGCATCCACTCACCAGCACTTGCATGTTCTATATGTAAGTAGGATTCTAGAGCTTAGTATTTCCCTTAGAGATAGATAGAAATAGTAAGATTAGTCTGTCTGTTTTCTATATTTATGTCAGACTATTCTACAGTATTATTTTAAAGCATTTTCCTGTGATTTCTGAACTATTGTTTACCACTGTGTTGAATTGATGAGATTTGTCTTGTGTTTTTTTATTATTTATTATTAAATATTTTTAAACATTTCAACTGAGTCTGTTTTGTGTAAAGGCAATTTAAGCTCTTAGAGTACATTGCATGTATTTGGTGATATTGTCCAAGCCACTCCAATAACTTTAGCCATGAGTCACACTTACTTTTTTGATAACAGTAATATTACACAGTGAAATTTGTCACCCTTTGGGAAGGGCCTTATAGTAGCTGATATTAGTGGTTGGTGACAGTGATTTCTACCTCATAGTCTGGAGAGAAGGGGACATAGCTGGAGAACCTGTGCCAGCCTTCCCCAGGAGTGTCTGTGCATTTTTATGTAACTCAAATCGTAAAGTGTGTGTGTCAGCTACTTGGGCCGGGACATGAAGCACTGGTTGGAGAGAGAGGGTGCTGGAGGTTTTAGCTTGACCACTAGGTAGAAATCTTGACCCTATAGCTGTGTGTGTGTGTGTATTGGGGATACGGAGAGAAAGGGAGAAACCATCCCCAGACTGACTGTGATCTCTGTGTGCTCTTAAGGGAAATTGTATTTTACTGTGTGTGTACTTGTTATCCTTCCCAATGTGCACACCCCTCACTGGTGTTAGTGGTGAGGATTGAGGCTCCTTGATTACTGGGCCAGTGTGTGGGCATCATACTACCCATGGTATTGGTTTGCATTTCCCGTATACCAGTAAGGTCAGTCACCTTTTGCATATTAATTGATGCAGACCAACAGATTAGACATTTGCTCATCATATATTTTATGGAGTTAGGCAGAATTTATACACCTGCCCACCACAGCAAATAGTTAATAACACCAGCAATAGTCCATCATTCAAATAATTAAAATTCAGCTGCAAATCCCACTGACAAAATATTCATATTAGTGGGTAAACTCTTAAGGTACCAAGCAAATCTCACTTATAATACAACCTAAATATGTCAAAAATCAAACTATGTACAATGTTGCCAAAGTGTGAATCTAGCAGCATTGCCTTTAACCCAACTTCTCTCTTTCTAAGGGTTGTTCTCATGACCTACCAAAACAGACAAATCATTGTTTGCATTATTATCCATTGCTAACAACAGAAAAATAGTAAGTTTTTACTCAACCTCCCCCTGTTTGCTCCCACTGTTTCAGTAGCCTTAAATAGAACATTTGCCATTAAAAAAAACATTTTATTCAAAAACAAGATGCACTCATTGTTTTAGAGTTACTTTCACAAAAAAAAAACAGGTTGCTCACTAGTTACTGTTCTACAGTTACTTTATCAACTAAATTCAGAAATAATTATTATATCAGGTGCCATCTTATCAGTACTTATGTATAACCCTCAAATTTTAAAATCAAATACAATATTATAATAATGGAAAGTCATAATTTCTTTTCAATTAAAAGCACTGAGGAGAAGTTGTCTCCGATTTACAATGTGTAGCAGAGTGCTCTAACCCAACAACAGAAATATGACTATAACATTTTGAAATCACTTTTTAGTAAATTAGCTTGGATGTCACTAAATAGTTAATTAGAGGGACGAAATTAATATTATATAGCATGCATTTATACATCAAGCCACTCTCTTTCTCAACATGGGTCTATATTATAACAGTGAATGCTTAAAACAGTGAATGCTGTATAATCGTCACTAAAAAATCCGAACGGCAAAATGAAGAACACACGGAACAGCTATTTTTTCCCCAGGGAAAAAAATCGCTCCTCAGTAAAAAAAAAACCTACTTAAATATGCCAACTCCAAGATTGCACCACGGTGGAGGAAATGGCAAAGTCCCGAAAATGGCCCAGTGATTTTTTCCCCTGGAAAAAAAAATCGCTGTTCCATGTTTTCGGGATTTTGTGGTTTCAATTTAAAACGGTCGATAAAACAGTGTTCGCTATTTTAAGCATTCTCTGATATAATAGGGAACATACATACATTACCATAGGAGATGAAGGTTTTGTATAATGCATAATCAGTATTTAGAGTAATATTTCCTATATTTCCAAACATAAAAAGCAGAATATCTAAATAATTCATACACTGTGGTATTTTAAAATGTAAGCCCATGACTGCATATCAGTCTTGGAATATTTTTGTATAATGAATTTGTCAATTCAGGGTAAATAAAAGACAGTATGTTTAAAAAACACAATGGGGAAAAGATCAAAGAAAGTATTTGAACTGTAAGGCAAGGCTTCAGCAAAGGTCACAGAAAATAGCGCATTTCCTTCCAACCTATATAGAACTACTAAGTATATACCGCTAAATGTCTGAAAAGTGGCGACTTTAAAAGTATTCTCCTGTAGACAGAATGGCAGTTATGCTAGAATACCTACAGGGGAATGTATTTAAATGATAAAATGTGTCTGCAATCTACATTAAAGCTTAAATATAAGAATGTGTTTAAGGAAAGAAAGAGATGGCTGATTAATTTCTTTTATGGATTTTACTTAATTTGAAAGTGCTTTAATATTAAAATATTTGTGATGTTGAGAAGTTGTATTAATTAATGAGTTTATTTAAAATGATGTAATTGTGTTAGAAAATATATGAAGAAGAACAAGGAAGTTCAAATTGTAACATCCACTTGTGTTGTTTTTGAAGGGTCCGCTATAAAATCCCACCTAAGAAGACCCCACGGCACCATAACTCTGAAAAAAAAAAATGCCCAAAATACCATAAAGGTAATGACTTTAACTATGTTTTTACAGAGGCAAGCCCAACCCCTGTACATCTGATTTGGAGAGGCTACCCCTCCCCCACACCCACACACATACATATCAACTGCACAACAAAAATATGAACAAGAGAGAAATCTCTCAACACAATGGAATCATTGCCAATATACACTTAAAAATTGCACCAGCACTGGTTTCCTGTGTAAAACAGTTATCAGCATTCTGTTACTTGGTGTCTTGTGATTTGGTAATTCATCATCATCAGCCCCACTTCTCCCATTTTTCTACATGGGATTGGGGTATGTTGTTAACTGTCACCAACTTTCTCGATTCAGTGTTACACTCCTGCCTTCTTCAACATTCATGCCTGACTGTCACAGATCTTCTTTCACACAATCCATCCACCTCTTTGCTGGACGTCCTTGCTTCCTCTTACCTTCTTCCTGTCTGTCCCAAATCTTCCTCCCACCGTAATCTGTTCTCTTTGATCTTTTCTGCAATTAGAGCTACCTTGGCTTCTGCTCTTATGTCCTCATTTCTTCATCTGTCCCACAGTGTACACCCTGCCACCTTTCTCAGGCACTTCATTTCCATCACCTCTAGCTTCTTGAACTGTTCTACTTTTACTGCCCAGGTTTCTGTTCCATACAGTAGTACTGGTCGCACCACTGTCTTGTATACCTTACTTTTCAGCTTCTTTGGCATTCTCCTGTCATAGACAACACCTGATACTCTATACCAGTTGGCTGCAGCCCTTCTGATTCTGGCTTTGACCTCTTCATTCAGACTACCTTTCTCCACAACCACCCCTCCCAGATGATTGAAGCTGAAGACTGTGTACCAAAGAAGATGTCTTTCTATGAGAAGAAGAAAAAATAATGAATAACCCCAAGGACAGGGGATACTCTGAAAGAGATGTTAAAATGGATTTATACCAAATTAAGGAGCTAAGAAAAGGAAGAGGATACCCCTATTATTCTGAAAATGGAGCCACAAAAGGATTGGAAATTCAAATGGAGAGTTACATCATCAAATGTTAGGGTGTATGTTGACCTATAATACGGACACCCCACAGATATGTAACATCATCAAATAATATTGGCTGATTCTTACAGCAGACAAAGGATTAAGAAATATAGTAGGAGAAACTCAGAGATTTGTATTTAAAAATAAGAAGAACATTAATAGACTGTTATGTGGTAAAGATGGGTTTCAAAAAGTGCATCATAACCCTGAAAAAGAAGGTACTTTTAAATGTGGTAGGTGCAAAGCTTGTTCTTCAATTGATAGTAAGAGTTAATTTTATCATCCAACTACGGGCAAGATGTACTATTTTAAAGGATTTGCCAACTTTAACACCAAACATTTAATATATATATAGTTACTTACCGGAGTTGCCCTGCATATTACACTGGGACAACTAACCGGCAGTTTAAGGAAAGGATTATTCGCCATTTACAGAATCGAGTTAAAAGTAATGCATTAGCCTGTCATCAAATAACCTTTCTGTCACATTTCTTTAAGTTTAAGGTACTGGAAAGGATAACTGAGGACATGAGAGGTGGGGATATACAAAATAGAAGAGAAATAGTGGAAGTGAACTGGATCATTTATTTGAAAGCAGATCACACTTCAGGGTTAAATGGGATGGTGCCTTTAAAACCTGCTCTAAAAGGAAGACGTCCCTTTAAGTGAGAGCCTATTGGCTATTTTTGGGGGGATATTTCCCTTACTGGAGCATTGGTTGGATGAGATTTGATTTTATTTGATTAGTCAAGAAGGTAGGCATTGCTCTACAGTGAATACTGATTGGTGGAAATGTTTTTTTAACTTTCATGGCATGATTTCACTGAATAGGATCTGAGGAAGGCTATGGCTGAAATCGCTTATTGGGAAGTTTTATTCAGCTTCATTTTATATTTCCAGTGTTTGAATAAATATATTTTTATGTTGGCTGTCATTTTAAATTTTTTGTTTTCTTAAGCTGTGGTGATATGTCCAGGATTTTGTATACATTATAAGACTAATTACTGGTCTCACACCTGACAATACAAGTTAAATGTCACAGACCAAACAATGATGCAGTGTCATTGTTTGCAAACTACATGATGGGCAAGATAGGATAACTTCTTATGCAAAACAAGTTTTACAACCATTTATACTTCAAAGAGGTATCCCACATGGTCTCAGATCACCTGCTGTTCACTGTTTTAAATAATGCCATTAAGCCCACTAATGTGATTTGTAAAAGTCATTTGTGTGCAGATTGCCTGGCAACATTAGTTCTTTCTCCAGTTCCAGGATAAAGATCTTCAATTTCACTTTCTTTAAAAAAATCTATATTAATTGCAGCTTCTGTTTTAACACGCAAAGTTCCATCTCACTAGACAGTATCTTCACTTTTGGGTAAATTGCTTGAAACAGCCCAGTTGTCAGAATACCAATAAATACTCTTGATCCTCAGTCTGTCCTCTCCCTTTAGACTGACAGAATCAAGGATTTTGCTGTGTTGAGAGTTTTTTATTGAGCTCCTAAGTTCCTCTACTCTAAAGCATGAATAACACTTGACAAATGTATAATAATCCTTGATGTCAAATACTCTTCTGACTAACTCTTACACAAGCACTGCTAAGCTATAGACTTTCGTTAGTGAGCATGCAGATTCATGGTGAATGTTTCCAGGAGAGATCACCATTGAAATATCTCATAGAAAGCAAGCTGGCTATCAAATTCAGTTTGATATACAATCCTGGCCAGTACTTGATTCTGGAACCTTCTTTATCTGATCCTCTGCCCCACCCTAAGACGGTCAGTATCACAACCTCACCTCTCAGCTGTCCAGATTTTTGCAGAAGGTCCAGATTTTTCCTCATATTTTTGGTCTGTTCCTTATAAAATGGTTTTCTGACAAATTTATTGCTAACTCGTTGAGGATTGAAGTCAGAAAATAATGACAGGCATTTGGGTTTCAGACTTCACACCATTCAGAAAATTCATGCTAATGTAAAAACTGTTATTGTATCAACTTTCTAAGTTTGTAAGGTCAATATTTAAAAATTTTCCCTATTTTTGGGCCTTTGTCCAGCAATTATTTATGATTTTGTCCAGATTTCTTGTTCTAATAGGTTGAGAGGTATGATCACAGCCCTATAATTTCCAGCTGTCTTTGTTCGACTCCCTTTGATTCTTCGACTTAAACTTGTGTGCTTAAAGCGTATTCAGAGCATGCCCTGGGGCTTTGCATTTCTACACAGACACTGTCTATCAGAGACTCTAATGGCTAACTGATTAAAAAGATAAGAGATAGACAACACAAACAAAATGATGGAGAGGGCAAGTTGAAGAAACATTAGTTTTAGTTCAATAATTGTTGAACAATAGAGAACTAAACTATGACGGGATGATGCAGAAACAGTAAATTAGGGCTAGGTGCTGAGTTGTGTTTTTTTTTCCAGCTAGAAACTTATTTAATTTTTCCAAATTCAAGATTAGGGTTAAATCTAAACATCATGGCACATGCTAACTAATAGACCCTACAGCATATGCTAGGGTTGTTGTGCAAGTCAACATTTTGTTTAGGTGCAATATTGCAATTATATTGTATTGCATTTAGGACCAGTAATTTGCATAACTGCCTCATAAAATTGCATATGCCAATATGATTAAACACTGTCAGTTCACAAGTAAACTCTGAGCATGTTCATGACCCTTTGGGATTACATTGACAGATGATTAGTGTGTTTTATTGTGTGCGCTACATCTTTTAAGAATGGAGGCACTATGAATATTGTTTCTATTAGGCAATGTCTTCACTTAGAAACTAACAAAGAACGGAAAAGGCTTATTTATGTGAAAATACTTTACTGGTGAAATTACATCCAGTCATACTGAAAATTAAGCACCACGACATGAGACTCTCAGTAATTAATCCTCACCTTTGCAAATGTGCCCTTATAACACAACAGTAGTGGCAATTTGGAATAAAATGAATGATTCTTTAGTGGTAACAGATAATTATTAACAACAAAAGCATCATGCTGTTTCATAGCTATACAGACATGTAATTCCAGATATAATGGCACCAGAGTGGCTACCGAGTAAGAAAATTGAATGACTGCTGCAGTACAATACAATTCTTCATGACCATTTGATAATATAAAAAAAATACTCTTATTTATGGTCTCAGCATTGTAATTACCTATTGTTGTGTTTTCTTAAAAAATGTGTCACTTAGATAATCCTCTGATAAAAATGTGCATGAACTAGCCAACTAGGATCTGAAACAGGGCCTTCAATGCAGCTCACAGTAAAGCTTGCAGGATATTGCCATCTAGTGGCCTGTATCAGGAAATGTGGAATGTGTTCTGTGGATAAAGTACAGAGACACTTCGACAGGATAATGTACTGTGTAAAACATAATTATAGTATTAGATATCGAGTCATTCTTTCATCCTGTACAAAAGGGATGCATATTTAAAGAAAGACAGTTACCATCTGTATAGTTTAAGGCAGTCAAATATTTCCCATTCGGAGACTAGAGCCACAGATATTTTAAACACAAAAAGAAGTGTACACAGAATGGGAAGAACAGCTGAAAAAACTCAGGCCAGAGAAGGAAGAAGTGAGAATGGAACTGCCTGCCTTTAGGGAGGATAAATCTCAATAATCACACCGGCTTCCTCCCAGAGTCCACAGAAATCTGGTTTGTTTGTTAGCAGCCCAACTGATGGATACCTTGAACAGATCACTGTTTAGTGCAGAAGTATTAGAGAAAGTACAGTTGTGTACACTTACCATAAATGTAGATGTTCGAGTGTATTCACTGTTGCAGTCATTACATTAGGGTAATCCTGCTGGCAGGTTGCCCTCAGTCGGCCTGAATTCCAAAGTCTTGGGTCCTGCATTGGCTGCTGTCACCCCTTCCCTGACGTCAGGTCGTCAGGGGTATAAAAGAAGCAGCCGACACCATTTTCTTCAGTTTTTCTTGCCCCAGATGTCAGGTGCCCCCTAAAAGGGTAGCCAAAATTTATATATATATATATATATATATATATATATATATATATATATATATATATACAAATACATACACCAATGTAAACTTTACCTTCATCTACAAGTAAATACACCACATAGGTTGTATAAATCAGAGAAGGAAAGAAAAGTCCCAGTAGAAAAAAGAGGCATGGCGGGTGGGTAACTTGGTCTGCAACAGTGAATACACTCAAACATCTACATTTATGGTAAGTGTACACAACTTCGTGTTTCACTGTAGCAGTCATTACATTTGGGTAGAGTCCCAAAGCTATGGTTGGGAGGCTGGAGCTAAACAGCATTAGGAGA
The DNA here is from genome assembly GCF_019279795.1 of Protopterus annectens. Classification (NCBI taxonomy): domain Eukaryota; kingdom Metazoa; phylum Chordata; order Ceratodontiformes; family Protopteridae; genus Protopterus; species Protopterus annectens. The sequence goes on along the minus strand of NC_056745.1, from coordinate 395,827,690 downwards.
GTCTATGAGGCCCTGCAGAACTGCAGTGGCAAAGCCTGCCCTGGATTTAGGAGTAGAGTGGCAGATGATAGTGCTTTGTAAGGGTGTGCACTGAACTCCAAGTAGCAGCCTCTAATATGTCTTTGGTTGGTACTCCTCTGAGAAAGGCTGCTGAAGTGGCTGCAGCTCTGGTTGAATGTGGCCTAATGCCCTTAGGCACTGGCTTGCCATGGTATAGATAGCATAAACGAATGCAGTGCCCTATCCACTTTGAAACAGTCTGCTTTGAGATAGCCTTTCCTTGTGATCCTGCAGCATATGCCACTAGTAGTTGCTCTGTCTTCCTGAAAACTTTGGTTCTGTCCAAGTAGAATCTAAGTTGTCTGTGTACGTCCAAAGAATGCAGAAATCTCTCTCCCTTGCTCTGTGGATTTGGATAAAAAGTTGGCAGATGAATAGTTTGGTTAAGAGCCACACTGGGCACCACCTTAGGCATAAATGTTGGGTTTGTCCTCAGAGAGACGCTGTCTGGATAAAACATGATAAAAGGTTCCACAGCCATAAGTGCTTGTAGCTCTGAAACCCATCTTGCAGAAGTTATTGCTAGGAGCAGAGCTGTTTTCCAAGATAAAAACTTTATGTCAGCATCTGGCTCAAAAGGAGGCAGGGTGAGTTTCTCCAAGACATAGTTGAGGTCCCATGCAGGCATTGGTGATCTCCTTGGAGGCCTTAAGTTTTTGGCTTCTCTGATGTATTGCTTTAATAAAGGATGAGAAAAGATTGGTGGCTCTGTATTGTAATGAGCCAAAATGGCAGAGACATGAATTTTAATTGATGAAAAAGATAGGCCTTTGTTCAGCATCTCAGTTAAGTATTGCAAAATCTGAGGAATATTTGGAACAGCTGTATCAGATCCTTGTGCCTGGTTCCAAGCACAGAATCTCTTCCATTTTCCAGCATAAGATTTTCTAGTACTAGGCCTTCTGGCTTCCAAAATGACATCCATCACAGCTTTACTGAGAGGTGTGTTTTGTATGACTACATTATCCGCCATGCCACCAGGTTTAAAGTACTGAGTTGGCTGTGCAGGATCTGATTGTTTTGCTTGGATAGTAGATGAGGTATATGAGGTAAGATCCAGGTAAGATCCAAGCTAGGCATTGAGACAAGTTCCTTAGGGTTGGATTCCAGTACTGGCGGGGCCAGTCTGGGGCAATCAGTATCATCTTTGGCTTCTCCTGTCTGACCTTTAGGAGTACTTTGGGGAGGAGAGGCAGTAGAGGAAAGGCATATACTGATAGGTTTTTCCAGCTGAAAGATAGGGCGTACACTTTCAATGCTTGTCTGTGGTAAGTCCTTGTGCAGAATCTTTTTAGTTGGTAGTTGTGAGGGGAGACAAATAGATCTATGTCCAGGCATCCCCATTTCCTTGTTATCATGCTGAAGACTTGTGGATCCAGCTGCCACTCGTGGGGATCCATGTTTCTGCTTAGTTCGTCTGCCAGAGTGTTTTTCTTTCCTGGCAGGAATTGTGCCTGCAGATGTACTTGGTAAGTCAATGCTGTGTCCCACAAAGTCATGGTTAGTCTGCAAAGGGGGTAAGAATGTCTGCCCCCTGCTTGTTTATATACCACATGACCGTGGTGTTGTCTGTCTTTATCAGTAGTTGTCCTGAATGAAGTAAGTCCTTGAAGGCTGTCAGGGCATTTTGAACAGCTAGCATCTCCTTTTGATTGATATGTAGATGCATTTGGTTCGAGGACCATGTGCCCTGAATGCATCTTCCTGCCATGTGGGCCCCCCAGGCATAATCTGAAGCATCCGTTGCTAGTGTCTGCCTGGCTGGGGGTAATGTGAATGGCTGTCCCTTGTTCTGGTGACAGGCCTTTGCCCACCATCGAAACTCCTGTTGCAGGCAGGGAATGAGAGTAATCATTGTTTCCAGGCTGTGACAATGTTGAGTGCAAACACTTTTTAGGTACCATTGATGTTTCCTCATATGCAGTCTTGCATATGAAATTAGTAGGATGCAGGATGCCATGAAGCCCAAAGCCTGTAGAATTTTTCTTGCAGATAACTGGGCCTTTGTTGCCAACATTTTGAAATAGGTAGTCAGTTGCCTTTGTTTGTCTGGCATGAGATAAGCCATCTAGGCAGTTGTATTTAAGCTTGCACCCAGGAATATTATCTCTTGAGAGGGTACTAGTTTTGATTTCTTTTCGTTGACTGTGTACCCTAGGCATGTTAGAAGTCTTTTCACAAATGCCAGATGCTGTAGTAGTATGTCCTTGTTCTCTGCTTGTATGAGGCAGTCGTCCAAGTAAGGATATATTTGTATTCCTCTTTGTCTGCAGTAAGCAATTACTGGTGCTAGGCACTTTGTAAAGACCCTGGGCACAGTAGATAAGCCAAAGGTCAGTGCAGAGAATTGGTAATGCATTGAGCCAGCCTTGAATCTGAGGTATCTTCTGTATGATTGTCTGATTGGGACATGCAGGTAAGCCTCTTTTAGGTCTAAAGTCACGATCCAAGCCTTGCTGCCCAGCATGGGCAGAAGCTGCTGCAAAGTCAACATTTTGAATTTTGGTATATCCAGGAAAGTGTTTAGAATAGATAGGTCCAGTATTGGTCTCCATGCTTTGTCCTTTCTGGGTACCAAGAACAGTCTTGAGTAAAATCCTTGTCCCTGCTCTTGCTCTGGTACTTGCTGAATAGCCCCCATGTCCATGAGGGATGAGACTTGTTTTTGCCCCTCTGCCCATTGTTTTTTGGGAGATCTGGCCAGCCGTTTGCCTTTTGCAGGGTATTGAAATGGAACTTGTAGCCTTGTGACACTATATTTAGAACCCACTTGTCTTGGGTTATAATGTGCCAATTTTGTGAAAAAAGTGCTAATATTCCCCCTAAGGATGCTGCCAGGGCATAAGTGCTTGGTGCCGGCAGGGGGAAGTCATTGGGACTGTTTCCTGTATGGCTGTGATTTGTCTTCTCCAACTTTGGAGGTAGAAGCACCCCATTGCTTTGACCTGTATGAACCTTGCGCCTGGGATCTGCCTCTAGGGCGTCTAGATCTGCCCTTTTGAGGTCTGTCTAACACAGGAAAGGACCAATTCTTTGTAGGCCAGTGTCTACTAAACTTAGGTGGCTGTACTTGTAAAAAATCTTTGACAGTTTGCATCGATTTAGCTTTGTCCTCCATTTTCTTTAACACCTCCTCTGCCTTAACACCAAACAAAGTATCATACTGTAAAGGTGCATCTAATAATTTAACTCTAACATGATCAGGCAGATTTTGTTCCTTTAACCAAGCATGCCTTCTAATTACAGAACCCGTAACTGCGGCCCTGCAGGAGGCCTCCAAAGAATCAAAACCCCATTGCAAAGTATGCTTTCCAACTTGTTCAGCTGCATGCAATAAATCCTGCATTTCCTTGTTTTCTGCACATTCAGAGTTTAACAACATTTTCTGTTTAAGCAATGCCATGACATGTTGCTGATATTTGAGCATATGAAACTGACAGTTTAAGGCCCTTATAGCCAAGGTAGCAGATGTGTAAACCTTTTTACCCCATCTATCCAGTGCCCTAGAATCCCTGTCAGAGGGGCTAGGGTTTTTTGCAGTAGAAGCCTTAACTCCTTTGGGACCCTGTCAAATAGTTTCTGGGTCTGCAGCAGGGTTTTTAAAAAGGAATTTATGAGAGTCAGGCACCCTGTAATATCTTTCAGGCTTAACAGGAGCTGTAGGTAAGGAGTCAGGGGTCAGACTAGACTCTGAAACGACATCATATACAATGTCTAACACAGGTGGAATGGCTAGAGGCCTGTGCTGAGGTAGTAAAAGGAAGTCCCTGAGCCTCTTTTTAGATTCTGAAAAATCTTGGCTCTCCCAGTGGAAATGCTCCCTCATGGTATGCAAGGTTTCCCCAAAAGAATAGTCCTTTGGAGGAGAAGCTGAAGGAATAGATTCTTCAGCATCAGAATCCTCATAGGGGGGAAGTGAATATTCCTGATCAGAAGAGGAATCAGAAGAAATAGAAACCTGATCTGAAGATTCATAGTCTGTTTCTTGTCTAGGCCTGTTATCAGGAGGGGGATGGGAACCCCTGATCAAGGTAATCAAGTCTTCGGCCATTTTGAGCATCTGTTTTTTGGGCATGGAGGACTGTCCATGTGAATCTTGAGTTTGTTTCTTTGTCTTTAAAGGTGCTTTAGTCTTTGCCTTTGAAGCCGAAGTCGGTTTAATGTATAAATGTTTAGGTCTGAATACACCCTCAGAAGCCGGTGCCTGCTTAGCGGCTCTGGACCCATCTGAGGGAATAGCATCCGAGGCTCCAATACCTTGAGTTTCCAGAGGCATAGCCGACTCCACGTGGGAGTCAGTAGCGGCCTGCGACTCTAAAGTACCGGGTGTCAGGGGCTGCAAAAGCACCTCACTGAGAACCGGCGAACCGGTGACTGGCTTAGGAGAAGCTTCGTCGTCGGTTTTGGGCCTCGGTTGTCTATCCTTTTCTTTGCGTTTTTTGTGAACACCGGTAGTCGGATGGCTATCTGATGACATTTTATAATTAAATCTGCTCCCAAAATAGTTTAATGCAAAATCATGCCGTCGCTTAATAGTGCGTTTGTTAAATCTAGCACAAAACCGACAACTTGAAATGTCGTGGTCAGGGCCTAGGCAAGGAATACAGTAAGAATGAAAGTCCTTATGAGGTATTTGCTTTCCACAAGAAATACAATTATTAACTTTTTCTGACATCGGTCTGGAGCAAGAAAAAAAGTTTCCCCAATGGGGTACTTAGCTTTAATGAAGACTTCGGATCTGAAACTCGAACATGAAAATCTCAGGAGTCGGCCGACCAGCACTTGCGAACTGCTTCTGCTTCGGGCACCGTGCGGCAAGAAAGACTGAAGAAAATGGTGTCGGCTGCTTCTTTTATACCCCTGACGACCTGACGTCAGGGAAGTGGTGACAGCAGCCGACGCAGGACCCAAGACTTTGGAATTCAGGCTGACTGAGGGCAACCTGCCAGCAGGATTACCCAAATGTAATGACTGCAACAGTGAAACACGAAGAACATCTGGAAGACAGCAAGTGTGATAACCAAGTGCAACAGGGGGAGCACAAAATATCTGTTAGTTTAACAGCAGTGATAGGAAAGTCTTAAAGGGACTCCCGAGGGGAAAGCTGGTGACATTTCCTGAGAAAAACAATCTCCAGGACAGTAACTGACACAAATCAGAATAAGCTGACAGTCAGATCTTAGTGAGAAATGCATTTAAAGGAAAGTAGCAGTAAAAACTGTCTGTGTTGATTTCAACACAGTCTTTGAAATGGTCCCACACAGAAGGCTGATAATAAAACTGGAGGATTTGGGGGAGGCATCACTAAGGAAATGGATAGTTGTATGGATAAACATTAAACCACAGACCACAAACACTGGAGTACCACAGGGGTCTGCCCTGTGTCAGTGTGTATTTGTTTCAAATCCATCCATCCAACTCCTTTTCCCATTTTTTGCACATGGGATCAGGGTGTCACTTCAACAGTGACAATTATCTAGAGCCTGCTGGGTGGTATCTGAGGAAAAAGAGAACAAGATCAGCCTCTTTGCTGATGACTCAAAGAGGCGCAGCAGAGGAAATCAATGGAGAGAGTTTCCGAAGGATCTGGAATAGCTGATGAAGTGAGGAGAAAGATGGAAGTTCATCGTTATTGGAAAGAAGTGTGATATATTGGCTTTAGGTTACAGGAATCCTGGTGTAAAGGGAGGGGAACTGACAACGACAGAGCTTGAAAAGGGTGAGGGCATAAACTACAGTGAAAGCGGGCCACTGAGAGCAGATGATATAAAAGAGGTAACAACAAACAGAAAGCTGAGAGTGCATCCTCAGCAACAGTAGTGCGGGATTCTGAGCCTCGTGCATGGAGAAGAAAATGATAATGGACTTATTTGTTTAGCATGACAATATTTCAGGATTTTAAACAAAACTAGGAGTAGAAACATCAGGGACTTTTTCAGACATGTGGGTTTGATTCTGCCTCTCCATCAGTCATCTTTTTTAATCCGACAGGATAGAGTGTAGAATCAAACCGGAAATACTTCCATTCTACAGAGTTCTGATGCTACCACACCTTGAATATTGCATGTATTACTGAAGGCTATGTGGTCAAACCTTAGGTTACTAACTATCTGTGTTTCTAGGTCCCTCACCACTGGGTCTACTTTTAGAGATGTGCTATCAATATTAGAATTTGCAGGGATATCTGATTTACTGAAGAGTATGACTATGCATTGTTTAGCATTTTGTCTCAGACCATGGATTTGGCACCAGTAATTTGTCATTTTTAGGCCTGTTTGCAGAATGTCAACATCATTTGGGAATTCAATGATTGCTCCCAGCTTACAGTCGGCAGCGAACTTGTGAATACTGAGTCATTCAAATGTGAGAAGCTTTTAGAAATGGCTACAGAGGAGTACAGTGATATTAATGAAGCCTAGCAGCCAGCATTCATATGGCTGAGGTTTGGGGTTGAGATTATCACAACTATGACAAAGACGTGTATGTCAGTGCAATGCATGGGGACAGCTGGACAAGATCTTGTTACATGTAGAGGGAAAGGATATATGTCACATGCCAAGAGAGTAGCACTGGTGAAACTAAGATTGCAAGAGGTAACATTCTTAAACTTGCACTGCCCATAGGCTCATTTATTATAGTCTGAGGAGATTCTGAGGTTAAAGTTGAATAGAGCTATATCCATCAGAGAAGCAGAGATGGTCAAATGCAGGTTTAATGGCACCGTGTGCAAACTTATGAGAGAGGTTGGGGTGTATACATAGCACACCCAAGCATAAATGGGAAATAGCCAGTAACAGACCAATTTCTTTATGCAGAATTAACGGCAGAACTACAGATTACCTAAAGAGATATGCTTGGTGGAGAGAGGGTGACTAAAGTCAAGACTGGCAATGGAGATCAAGGTAAGTGGCAGGGGATAAGACTTATTAAATGGTCCTTCCACAGAACAGGTAATGCCAAATGAGGGTGTAGCACTCACTAGTCAGTGCTGCTTTGGCAGACTGTAAGGTGGTGTAGATGTAGAATATATTTAAAAGTGATAGAGATAAAAATGGGCCCTTCATGTGATGTTGAGTAACTCTGGATATTGGCAGCACTGTTGTGTAGGGTTAGGGAACTGATACACGACACGCTCCTGTCTTGCATACATCTTCTTGATTTGAATTTGACAATCAAGTTGACAATAAACACATAGCTGTGGCTATATAACTCCACAATTTTTGCTGTGTCTTTCTTGTGATGGAGTAACTGATGGGATAAAGCACCTTAACAAAACATGCCTGTCCTGTAACTGCCTTCTTAAAATATTATGTGGCTTGCTAAAAACAAGCTCAGTGTGCAGTTATTGACTTTTTTACCTTTGCAATGATATGTGTAAAAACAAATTCCTATGTTATTAAATTAACAAGCTTAGGTGTCATAATGCACAGATTTATACAACAAGAATGACATTTACTTTAGATTACGTTTTTTGTTTATTTACCTTTTTTACCTTAGCTGAACAAAACTGAAAGTGCTGTTTTATCAAGCTGCTCAGAATCTCCGAGATAAATAATCTGAAACTTTGAATTGCACTGCCACTACTACAGGTAAGTAATGGAGCTATGGGTGTGTGTGCGTGTGTGTGTGTGTGTGTGTGTGTGTGTGTGTGTGTGTGTGTGTGTGTGTGTGTGTGTGTGTGTGTGTGTGCGTGTGTGTGTGTGTGTGTGTGTGTGTGTTCTTTCTTACACACTTACAGTAGTGACAAGCATCGTGACAAACATACTTGCTGCTGTGATTCAACACTTTTACCCCTGAAGCCATCCAGTCAGTCTCTGGCTGACTCATTCCCTTGAGCAACCCTTAAATAAAAGGCCATAGCTCATTGATGCTTTATACAGCAGCCTAGTCAGCTGACGTTTCTGATGCTCTTGAAATATGAAGTCCTCTAATAAGGTGCACTCACCAAAGACCTGCAATAAGGTGCACTCACCGAAGACCTGTAATAAGGTGCACTCACTAAATACCTGCAATAAGGTGCACTCACAGAAGATTGTAATAAGGTGCACTCACCGAAGACCTGTAATAAGGTGCACTCACTGAAGACCTGCAATAAGGTGCACTCACTGAAGAGTGTAATAAGGTGCACTCACCAAAGACCTGTAATAAGGTGCAGTCACTGAATACCTGCAATAAGGTGCACTCACCGAAGAGTGTAATAAGGTGCACTCACCAAAGATTGTAATAAAGTGCACTCACTGAAGACCTGCAATAAGGTGCACTCACCGAAGATTGTAATAAGGTGCACTCACCAAAGATTGTAATAAAGTGCACTCATCGAAGACCTGTAATAAGGTGTACTCACCAAAGACCTGTAATAATGTGCACTCACTGAAGACCTGTAATAAGGTGCACTCACAGAAGACCTGTAATAATGTGCACTCACTAAAGACCTGCAATAAGGTGCACTCACCAAAGACTGTAATAAGGTGCAGTCACCGAAGACCTGTAATAAGGTGCACTCACTGAAGACCTGTAATAAGGTGCACTCACCAAAGACCTGTAATAAGGTTCACTCACCGAAGACTGTAATAAGGTGCACTCACCAAAGACCTGTAATAAGGTTCACTCACCGAAGACTGTAATAAGGTGCACTCACTGAAGACCTGTAATAAGGTGCACTCACCAAGATTGTAATAAAGTGCACTCATCGAAGACCTGTAATAAGGTGTACTCACCAAAGACCTGTAATAAGGTACACTCACCGAAGACCTGTAATAAGGTGCACTCACTGAATACCTGCAATAAGGTGCACTCACTGAATACCTGCAATAAGGTGCACTCACTGAAGAGTGTAATAAGGTGCAGTCACCAAAGACCTGTAATAATGTGTACTCACCAAAGACCTGTAATAAGGTACACTCACCGAAGACCTGTAAAATGGTCCACTCGTTGAAGACCTGTAATAAAGTGCACTCACCCTATTTTCTGTCTAGAGTAAGTTTAATGGTAATCTGTCTTCTAAACAGTCCAGCAAGAGCAGTAAGCCAATTTTTTTTTAACTGATATCAGAACTCCTTAGAAATATGCACATGTGAAGTAGCATGCATGAAGTTCTGTTCCTCACAAGCAGGAAAGTCAACAATTATTTTTAAATAAAATAAAGAAATAGCACATAATCCCTTATTTTTTCCACTGGGAAGTTGCAGCCCATCATCAGTCCAACAAGCATTCCACAGCAGGGATAATACAGTAGATCTGCAATTGTACTAGGTATGGAAATAACATACATAAGGAAAGCAGGTGCTGGAATTCAAATGTACAGGAAGGCATCAAGAGAAAGAAGGAGGGAGTGAGTAAGTGGGAGACAGAAAAATGTACCAGGTGAAGAAGAAATAATCACTGCCAAACAGGCTAAGAGAGCAGTTGCAATGGCAAAATTCAAGGTATCAAAGAACCACTAGCAACCTCTGGGAGGCAACATAGTAAATGACACATAGTTCTCTTTGCAAGACAATAACAGAACAATAAAGAAGATGGTGACTAGACACCGTTCACAATGGGTGCCCACAACAATCTGCTCAAACATTCAGATGACATCAGCGACAAATGGAAATGGAAGGAGCATGTCATGATGCTGGTGAATGAAGACAAACCTGCAGTGGCTGGGTTTCTACATTTCTTACGTTATGATGAAAGAGGAAGGAGAACCCACCCCAGAAGAAGTACAAAGTGCCCTAAGGTAAATAAAGTCAGGCAAAGTGTCAAATGTGTATAAACATGTGGCAGATATGATCAAAATGTTGTGTTTATTAGGGAAAAGGGCTCCTGAGGTAACCTTTATGGAACTAAATGAGAGGCATACATCCAGATTACTAGAGAATAAGCATTTTAGTGGCAGTGTTAAATGAAAAAACATAATATTCTCAACTGTGGCTAGTACAGAGTTATCTAACTCATGTCACACTGTATATTTGTGCTGGAGATGATGACTGATAAATGAATATGTTGACTGATAGAAAACAAGACAGGAAATGAGCTGTTTGAGGGCATTTCTAGACACTGACAAAGCATACGACCAGTCCAAGAATACTAACTTGGGCAGTTTGATTGTTCAAAGTCTCAGAAACAATGAGAGAATTCACATAGATTATGTTCTAGTTCACAAAGACACAAGCACAAACCATGTCTTGATTCACAGGAGGCTTCCCAGTGGGAGAGGGTGTGCATCATGGTTCATCCCTGAATCCATCCCTTTTCACACTGGTGACTGACTACATCAGCAAACCAGTAATGAGTTTACAAATTCTACCACACACACAGATGCAGTGAAACTATAAGCAAACTCTAAACAAGAAATTCAGCAAATGTAAGGTAACTGGAATGCAAAATTGAAGGTACATGGACATAAAACGGAATGCAGACAAGTTCTTGGTAGCAAGTGGGGGGAGGGTCAGAAGATGCTGGTTAAAAACTTCATGTGTCTGGAAGGTGTGTTTGAGGAGAAGGAAATCTGAATGAGCAAGTCAGATAGAATCACAGCTACTTCAGTCAGTACAAAGAAGCCAGAAAGCAAGGTATAGGAAACAGTGGTATAATCAGTGCTTCTAGATGATTCAGAAACCTGGACAGTGAAGGCAAGCAGGTGAGAAGGCATGAGATGATGGAGATTAGTGTGTGAAATGAATGGTAGGATGCATGCTGAGGACAGATGAAGAAATAAGGACATCAACACTAAGCCATGGTAGCCCCAGTTGTACAGAATGTCAAGTAGAATAGATCACGGTGGTTTGTCACACATATGGGAATGCAGAAGATGATTTGGTAAAGCAGATTTAGAAGACACATAAAGATGCCAAGAGGTGAAGGCATCTAGCCAGGAGACCAGTAACAGGGTGTGACTATCAAAGAAGTTAAGAGAGGGGGCTTTGAACTGAAATGGGTGGTGACAGTTGACACAAAACCCCAACACCAGTTAAAAGTGTGGAAAAGGAGAATTAAGTCATGATGATGACTCTATATGAAATATTGTGTATTTTTGAGTGTGAGATATACATATACATACATATACACATATATATATATATATATATATATATATATATATATATATATATATATATATATATAAAATCTACTTCAATAGATGGAAATACCATTTGAATAAAATTTAAAAAGCCGAGATGAAAAGACCACATATTATCATCAACGAATCTTAACAATGCCAAAATTATCAAACATTGTGACATCTAATTCACATGTCCAGAAGTACTCTCAGGTTTTGAATGGAGATTACGCTATACTTAGAAAGATATCGCCTTCATTTAAGCATAATATGTAAGTGAAAAGTGGGTCGACTGTGGTGGTGGTGCTGTGGTAGCATTGTCGCCTCATAGCAAGACGTTGTCCCATTCGATTCTCAGCTAGACCGTCTTGTGTGTGGAGGCATACGTGAATGGGGCATGATTTCGTTGAAGGTTGTGCGTTAGGGCTGGTAACCCGGTATGTAGAAATCCACTACCAATCATTAGCGGACCGGAGTACCGCTGTGGCGACCCCTAACTGGGAAAAGCCGAAAGAAACAAACAAATGTAAGTGAAAAGTGGAGATGGAATGAATGGAGATCACACCCTTTTCCCCACTGTAGTACGATCTCAGAGTTGGTATATATAATTTATAGGGGATGTGGGGTGCAGGGGGGCTTGTCCCCCAGAAAAACATTAAAAAGGTATATTTTTTTATTTAAGTTATGTGTTTTAATGTTTAGCTTGTTTTTGTGAGTTCAGTTCGATCTTCATGTTGATTCTGGACATGTGCATTAGGTGTTTCAATGTTAAATTGTCTCAGCTTTGTTAAGATTCATTGTTGTTAGTATGCAGTCTTTTTGAATTTCATTTTTATGGTATTTCAATCTACTGAAATATATCATTACACACACACACACACACACACACACACACACACACACACACACACACACACACACGTGTGTGTGTGTGTGTGTGTGTGTGTGTGTGTGTGTGTGTGTGTGTGTGTGTGTGTGTGTGTGGTGTGTGTTGTTGCATTTGTTTTTAACTTCAATGAAGACAAGATATACTTTCCTCTCTTTCAGTGGTATTTATTACACACGTGTGGGAGCCTCATAGAAAGCACCATGGAGACTCCCAGAACAAAGGAATGCATAAGCTTATATACTATTATTACTGCTGACAGTACAAAATATAAATTGAACCAATTAGATTATTACAAAGAGCAATTAACCAATCAGTAGTTTACCCATAGGCTTAAAGTGGTTCATGTTACTGCATCTCTAGGCAGAGAAAGAAAATCGGATACACTTCCATATAAGGCACATTTCCTGCTTTTAAGCAATCTCTTGTTTTTCAGTACTTTTCCACTATTCACAGTTTACTTCGAGTTCACAGTACAAAGTACATTTTCATACATGCAGATTGTCACGTACTCAATTCCCTTAAACACATGCTTTTGGCTGTTCATATTCTACAATCCCCCATTTGATGCTGTGTAAGCATCACCACTTAGTCTGTCATACATTTGTCCCAAATCCAACATTACAATGTTACTAGTCCCTTCAATATTGTCACACATTTTTACTTCATCATCCATATTTATAGCTGCAGGCATATACAACTTTGGCAACTTTTTATTAGTTTTAAAAGACATTAATTTTAAAATCAGTGCTTTAATTAGAAACACAACAAGGAAAGTGATAATAGCTAATACTGCAATTAATGAAATCATCTTTAACAGTCCACCACCCCAACCCAAAAACAGGTTGGTTAACCACGCCCATGTTGAATTATCGGCTTCTTTGGCCTTAGAAAGTTCGGAGACTTTTTGAATCAGTTCAAGATGGCTTTTAATTTCATGCTGATTGTAGGGAATAAACGTATAGTACTCCTCCTGGATTAAAGCACAAGTTCCTCCTTTTGCCACTAAGGTGAAGTCGAGAGCCATACGGTTTTGGAGAACCACAGTTCTCATAGCAGTCAGTTCATCAGTCACTAGTTCTAAAGCAGAAAATGTGGCATTGCTTAATATTTCAAGAAGCTTGGACAGCTTTCTCAGTTCCCAAATTGATTTCACTGTTCCATATGCTGGGATTATACTGGCCCAGGATATGACATCATCACCCAAGTCCATATGGGATAGTCATTTGGTGCCAGCATGAGCTAAGTCATGATGATATATCCATGAGGTGACAACTTGGCCTACCAGATTAGCAGGCTTTTTAACCTCTCGAGCATTCCAAATTTTTCCTTGGGGTAAAACAGATACATGTCGGATAGCTGGGACTAAATAACCTAAAAAACAGCTACCAGACCAGTTTACTGGCAGCCACTTGTAGGCCTTTTTGCCACAGATAAAATAGCAGTCCTGTACTAAGATAGTAATATTTGATAGAGTTGGATTTCCAGGAATAAAACCATGAAAGACAGTCCATACCACCCTTTTGATGGTATCATTTGAGAAGGTAGTGTCTTGAGGATTTGATAGATAGGATAAAATGGCATTAGACAGCCATTACTTGTACATTGATACCCTTGAATTGAATGGTTACACTTGCTCTAGCCCATCTTATGAGTCCAGTGACATTTTTCTGAATAGTTTCATTGAAAACACAAAATGCCATCATGCCGAAGGGATAGTTGCAAAGCAACTAATTTTACGGATGTAATATTATCTGTATTATTAAGCAAGCTTGTCCATGTGTCAGTAACTTTTAGTGGGAACGCAGTCAGTGACAATCCCCCATGGACAGAGGAGATAGCGGTACAGATCCTGCAGTTGGAGACATTAAATGTGGAAGTGTAGGTATACTTGAGTGCTTGATATGCATTAAAAGATGGGTGCCAAGTAGCACGTTTGGCGTGATGTGTCAATGGAGAAGGAAATAGAAATGGCCACATTAAGAATAACAATATGACAAGAATGAACAGGAAGATGGCTGTCCAGTATTTTTGTGGAAATGGTTGTTGCGCTGGTGTGGTCTTTGGAGGCGAAGCTTTCCAAAAGGGTGTAGGTTAGGCATTGTCATGAGCTGGAACAGCTTTACTTTGAGTACGAGTAGCAATGGGAGGAGAAGCTGGAGGTGAGAAAGGTAAAGGCTGCTGATCCTCGGATGGCACAACTTTTTAACGTGTGAGATGTGGATCCAAGTAGAAGATCTCTGTAGTTGCACAGCAGATGAAATCATCAGAAGAACAAGGAAGGGCACCTTCCAGCGTGGCTGAAGCGCCATTTTTCTAGAAAAGGATTTGACGTATACCCAATCAACCAGTTGTAGGGTAGATGACAGGAAGGGATCTGGAAGATGTTGAGCTGCTGCCACTTGCTGATGATGAAACTGTAGAAAAGAAACAAGAGATTTGCAATACAAAAGAATATCATTATAAAAAGCATCATATTCAGAGAGGGGTGGTGGTGGTGTCATAGGCATGCCAATAGGGCGACCCATGAGAATTTCATGAGGAGAAAGACCCTTAGTAGGATGTGCTTGGGACCGCATAGATAGTAATGCCAGTGGTAAAGCCTGTACCCAAGTTAGGCCTGTTTCTGAAGTAACTTTAGCAAGTCTAGTTTTTAAAGTTTGATTCATTCGCTCAATAATACCTGAGACCTGTGGCCTATAAGGGCAATGAAATTTTAAAGTAATGCCTAACATTGTACATAATGAATCGATTAGTTGAGCAGTAAAATGTGTCCCTCTGTCAGAGTATATTTGACAGGGAATGCCAAAATGAGGTATTAGTTCATAACACAATTTTTTTGCAAAAGAAATAGCATTGTTTTTGGCACATGGGTAGGCTTATAACCACCCAGAAAAAGCATCAACAACAGTCAAAACATATTTAAAACAAACAGATACAGCCACAGTCTGGGAACTGCAATGGTGGATTTATATTATATTATATTATATTATATTATATTATATTATATTATATTATATTATATTAGACTATATTATATTATAAGATGTTAGCCCACCTGAAAGTTACAGATAAACTAAATGCACATTTTCAAGATCTGATTTATAAAATGTATTAAACATAGGTTTGTTAACAACATTTATTGCATGTTGCTTTACCCTATCCTTCCTAAATTATTAAAATTATTCCAACTTATAAGTTTCCATAATTTAGTATAACAATATATTTTCTAGGTAATTTATCGGCTTCTAACAGATGACCATCAAGCCCCCCCACTAGGCTAGTTATTTGTACCCTAGATGCAGGGAATCCCCTGAACTATTAGGGTAAAAGCTGTCTGGAAGGACTGTTGAACAGGCAGCAATCAAGTTATGTGTGTCTCTGCTAACATTCCAGAAATTAGAGTATGTATATTTCTGCCTAGTCCCCTCCTCATGAGTGAGGAAGGAGGCATTGTACATCACTTTGGAGGCTTACAGTACCTGCCTACAGGTGTGCACCCCCCTGCACACTCACTACAAGGCTACCACTATCACTGGTGGCTTATGGTGCAGAATGCCTGCCTTCATGGTATGTATGTGCATTTCAATTCCTTCTTCTGAGTGGACTAACACAGAATGCATTAGGTGCCACCCCACCCGCTCTCCCAGTAATGGCATGCCTATACTCCCCCTGCTATTGGCATCAATCACTCAAGCCATTAACCAAACTTGGGTCCCGTGGCCCACAGTCTGAGCTTTACCCCTCTATGCCACCTGGGCTAGGCTTAGATGTAGGAATACTTACTCTAGTTGTTGTCTGGGTTGAGAATTACCATCTGTGAATACTGAACATGAGAAATGTGTTTATTTCCTGCTACCGATACCCATATAGGTTGGTTATTGACATGTAATTTGGACATATGTATTGAATAACAGAGAATGCCCACTTCATACCACCTTACATATAAGCTTTCTACTTGTCATCATCATTTGGTTTTAGATGTATTGTTAAGCTAAGTTTCTGATTACTCATCTTGTAATATAATATTATGTCCCTGCCCTTCACCCTAGCATGGTCATATACATCTAAGAGACTGGGTTAGCAGGCTTGTGCTATCCCTAAAAGGCCAGTGAGTGCATTGGCACTGGCAGTCAGTTGCAGTCCAAGACATTGCCTGTATGTCCACAGTCATCCTCAACCATGGAGTCAGTTCATGCCACTTCACAGCGAGCCTATTTTCCTTGTTATCAGAGTCATTACTCCTAGATACAGTCAAGCCTGCCTGACCTGGTGTACTGGGTTGTGTTTTTGGGTACCTATGGGTGCAAGAATGACATTCCCCTGCTGTTCCCATGGATCAGCTAACTCATATCTGGCATACTCATAGCAAAAGTGTGTATACAGTATAAATGCACCACTAACTGAAAATGTTCTGTTCAATAAGTTCAGACTTATACTCAGGATTTTAACTCGTGTGACAAAGGGCTCCAAACACACAAAGTTCCAGAAAGAAATGGTTTGCAGTGTTGTAATAAAATAGATAGAGTAGAGGTTGTAGAATGCAATGAGCAGTTGATTTGGATAAGAAATATGAAGGTGTAGTGATGATGAGTGGCATGGAGGAAGGTTCTAAACTGGAGTGAATGGTATGGAGGAAGGGTATAAACTGGATGTGTTTAGTACAATGCGGAGAAAAACTGACAGGTGGATTTCTTAGATGGAACCTGTATTTTGAAACTACTTCCCAGAAGAAATCAGAAACATCACTGACCTTATTCTTTTTAATAATAGTGGAAATCACACTTACATGCTGAGAATAAATGCAACAGCTTTAGAAATGTTGGTTAATCTACAGACACACTTTTTTAAAGAATGATCTGCTCTCTTCATCTTGTGAATTCAATTTTTTTTCTTTCTTACTTTAAAAGGTCTCGCCATTCTCTTATTCATTTGCAAGACTTCTCTTCTCTTTGGCTTTCTAATACTTGCTTCAGAGGGTTTCCAGTCAGTTACTTTGATATGTGTGTGTGTGTGTGTGTGTGTGTGTGTGTGTGTGTGTGTGTGTGTGTGTGTGTGTGTGTGTGTGCGCGCGTATGTAATCATTCTGAAGTATTATATTCCTATGCACAAAACCTCTCATTTTCTCTGGTATTATAATGCCTTTATAACTGCATAATATAGTTCATTAAAATAAATAAATAATTAATAAATAATTATGTATTAGATGAGGGTGTATGCTATTTGTAATTATTAATTGTACAGCTTACTGATGATGTTTTTTTTTTTTTTTGCCTGCTTAGTTAGCCCTCATAGTGGCTGAAAATAGGGGTCTGTATCACTATATCGAACATTTCATTGGAAATGTCATTCATTGAATTCCCCTCATGTGGTGGGCTGCATCCCACCACACTCCCGCTAATTAT
Source organism: Protopterus annectens (assembly GCF_019279795.1). NCBI lineage: Eukaryota > Metazoa > Chordata > Ceratodontiformes > Protopteridae > Protopterus > Protopterus annectens. The sequence continues at coordinate 395,810,295 of NC_056745.1, read as the reverse complement.
ATGTACCAACTCTGAGATTACACTACACTGGGGAAAGGGCAAATTTCACGATTCTTACTGTACTGCAATCTCAGTATGAACAATTCAATGAAAGTCATGTTCAATGTAAATGCACTGAAAATGCCGTTCTCTGTACTGATTTTTCTCTGAACTGATAGGGACCTGAAAATAGTCATTAGACTACTTCACTTACCTAGTTAGCAAAACAAACAAATAACAAATAAATAAATAACGGGTAAGATTCATGAACACCTATGCTCTGTTCATGCTCTGTATTCAAGAACATCCCAATCAAATCACTTGTGCTGTCTATTCACTCAGAAAGATTACACTAAGTGTGCAAGTGCGCATACTTTCTGGTAACCTTTATAAACCCTCCTTGATAATTAAGGCTGCAAGAATATTAGCAGGAAAACTAAAATTAAGAGGAAGAAGATGGGAGTTATACTTGGGTTGTCTATTCACTTAGAATAGTGTACACTTAGTGTAGGAGTTCATGAATCTGGCCCAATATTTGTGGCATTTGCAGAAGATTACACTGTGCAGAGCTTTGCAAACCCAGGAGAAATGAGAACATGGGAAGAGAAATATAAAGAATGAACTTTTTAAAATTAAGTGTAGCCACCAGATCTATACCTTTTGTTTTAGTAATTATAATTTGAAATGAAACTATGCAGTGATGGAAGACATATTTGGAATTATTCATGTAAGTAATACATTTTACATTGTGTGTATTGAAAGGTACAGAAAATTACAGACGAATCTTCAAGAGTATGTGAAATGAAATAAGTAATTACCATGGTCAAGCATTATTCCTAATATGAGTTACTAAAGTGGTGAAGCTTTTTTGTCATTTAGGACTGATAAAACCTCAATGTTTATTGATCAGATTCCTAAAGAATCCAGTATTCCAACCAAATCTAGTAACTAATCTTAATGTGTCATCTTTAACTCTCATTCTTATATTGTAATAATTTTGAACTGTCAACATTTTTGACAGTATTCAGAGATGCCAAAACATCTTTATAGGTATATCCCATCAAAAAATCTCTTAACAAGATCAAATTCTTGTTGATTAAATTCTTCATCTGATGAACATATTATTTGAATTCTGAGAAAATGTGATTTTGGAATAGTTTGAATAATATGGACTGGATGACAACTTGTTGCATGTAGTGCAGTAATAAACTGAGGAATCTTCCTGTATATTGTAGTACTCAAAGAACCATGATAAGTTTTAGTGATTTCAACATCTAAAAAGGAAATTTGTTTACAATCATATTTGACACTAAATTGTATCCTCCATTTATTTTCATTGAGATACTGTATAAATTCATTCAAATGTACCAAGTTGGACTTTCAAACATTCAACAGTTGCCCAGGTACTTGCGCCAAATAGCTATGGCTTCCAAAAATACATTATAACTAGTATCATAAATAATCTGCTCCTCCAGAAAACAAATCTGCATAAATGGTGGCAAAAGATGCTCCCATAGCAATTCCTTGGAGGCTACCCTCCAAGTCAGATATTAATCCTCTCTTGGCTTTCTACCAGCCTGCTTTGCAATTCAGCACATCCTTGCAAACTAAAATTGCTTCCTCCAGTGAGTGACAAAGGTAGTATTTGCCTTTCTATCTCACCTGTAGCACAGCAGAATAGATCAATCACACCATTATATTCTCACTCCAAATATTATGTACAGCTAGAAACAGGTTGGCTATATTCTTGTAGATGCCAATGGGGGGAAAAAACTTTATCTATATGGATACAGTGTCCTCCTGATGCCAGGCCTACTCTAACCAGTTCCTGCTTCACCAACCATTCTTTATTTTTAAAGCTGTGGTGTTTCATGATTGTATGTCTTGGGTACCCTTGGGAAAAATAATTTCCCATCCTACTTGCTCTATTTAATTGATATTCTAGTTCCACAGCCTCACTAATTATAATCAGCACTGGCCATTCCAATCCCTCTCACAGACCAGTGCTTTAGTAGTTCTTTCTGTAACAATAATTTTCAGAATATGCATCTTTTTCCTGCACAGCACATATAGTTTGTATTTATTTCAGTCTTGTGCTGCTATGACACACTCTTCCATTTCCAGTGTAAATTTGACCAGTTTGCTTAACTGCAATTTTAATTGCCCGTCTTCACTGCAGAGACCCTAGATATCACTTCTGATACCTTAAATGTTGTTATACAATGTTGCTTTATTAAAATTAGATCTATTTTTGCCTCTACTTTCTTCAGAAATTGTTCCCACAAGAGGGGTAATATTGAAATCTGCACACTTTGACTTTCATTGGGGAAGATGTTGTTTCATGTAACATTCCTTCACAGTTAGTTATACACTTTGTTTAAAACTGGACACCATAGCCAGAGCATTCATTTTAGACAGCCATGGTGTTGATTTTCTTCCTGTTCTAGAAATGAGTAAACTTGGTTTAAAGAAAGGCCCTTTCAGAAGGTTAACTCTTAAGTACTGAATCACAAACTGATTTTAGTGTACTTGGTGGGATTTTAAGGGATGTGGAGAAGGGCATTTGTGCTCTGAGTTTTTAATGTTCACAAGAGTTTCAAGTTTATTACAAAAGGATAAAATTAACCTAACATTTGGAAACTGTATAAAAATATTCAGTTTACTTATTTTAAAAGATAAAAAGATATCTGAACTATATTATCATAAATGAATTTTATAGTAATTGCACACAATGTCAGTTGTTTTCAAAGAAAGTTGATATAGAGAAAAAATATGAGACAAGGACTAACAGGAAATTTATGAAAGACTATAATAGAGTGATGGATGATTTTTATACTTATGTAGAAAACAATTAGAAAGCTTTGTGAAAAGGACAGGATGAGGTGTATGATTAAAATAAAGAAAAAAAGATTGGTTGTACAGTCAGAACTTTGCTGCCTGCAGAAGGGAATACGTTTACTTATTAATGGACTAAAGTGGGGTTTGTGTAATGATAAAGGGAGGTTAAGTGAAGACAGGACACTATTCTAGGGCTTGTACAAAAATATTTAGAGGTATTATAGGTGGGTAAAATTTCAGTAATAGTGGTAATTGGAATATTAGTATTTTTTCTATATTTAACATGAAGAAGTTACAGAAATATATAAAAGGAAAGGAATTAGGTGCAGCTTTCAAAGAAGTGAGGAAAACAACAACTAGTATGGATGTCAGAAGTGTGTGGGTATTATGGATGGCAGAAGTGTGTGGGTATTATGGATGGCAGAAGTGTGTGGGTATTATGGATGGCAGAAGTGTGTGGGTATTATGGATGTCAGAAGTGTGTGGGTATTATGGATGTCAGAAGTGTGTGGGTATTATGGATGGCAGAAGTGTGTGGGTATTATGGATGGCAGAAGTGTGTGGGTATTGTGGATGTCAGAAGTGTGTGGGTATTATGGATGTCAGAAGTGTGTGGGTATTATGGATGTCAGAAGTGTGTGGGTATTATGGATGTCAGAAGTGTGTGGATATTATGGATGTCAGAAGTGTGTGGGTATTATGGATGTCAGAAGTGTGTGAGTATTATGGATGTCAGAAGTGTATGGGTATTATGGATGGCAGAAATGTGTGGGTATTATGGATGGCAGACGTGTGTGGGTATTATGGATGTCAGAAGTGTGTGGGTATTATGGATGGCAGAAGTGTGTGGGTATTATGGATGTCAGAAGTGTGTGGGTATTATGGATGGCAGAAGTGTGTGGGTATTATGGATGGCAGAAGTGTGTGGGTATTACGTCAGAAGTGTGTGGGTATTATGTCAGAAGTGTGTGGGTATTATGGATGGCAGAAGTGTGTGGGTATTATGGATGGCAGACGTGTGTGGGTATTATGGATGTCAGAAGTGTGTGAGTATTATGGATGTCAGAAGTGTGTGGTTATTATGGATGGCAGAAGTGTGTGGGTATTATGGCAGAAGTGTGTGGGTATTATGGATGTCAGAAGTGTGTGGGTATTATGGATGTCAGAAGTGTGTGGTTATTATTGATGTCAGAAGTGTGTGGGTATTATGGATGTCAGAAGTGTGCGGGTATTATGGATGTCAGAAGTGTGCAGGTATTAGGATGTCAGAAGTGTGTGGGTATTATGGATGGCAGAAGTGTGTGGGTATTATGGATGGCAGAAGTGTGTGGGTATTATGGATGTCAGAAGTGTGTGGGAATTATGGATGGCAGAAGTGTGTGGGTATTATGGATGTCAGACGTGTGTGGGTATTATGGATGTCAGAAGTGTGTGGGTATTATGGATGTCAGAAGTGTGTGGGTATTATGTCAGAAGTGTGTGGGTATTATGGATGGCAGAAGTGTGTGGGTATTATGGATGGCAGAAGCGTGTGGGTATTATGGATGTCAGAAGCGTGTGGGTATTATGGATGTCAGAAGTGTGTGGGTATTATGGATGGCAGAAATGTGTGGGTATTATGGATGTCAGAAGTGTGTGGGTATTATGGATGTCAGAAGTGTGTGGGTATTATGGATGTCAGAAGTGTGTGGGTATTATGGATGTCAGAAGTGTGTGGGTATTATGGATGGCAGAAGTGTGTGGGTATTATGTCAGAAGTGTGTGGGTATTATGGATGTCAGAAGTGTGTGGGTATTATGGATGGCAGAAGTGTGTGGGTATTATGGATGTCAGAAGTGTGTGGGTATTATGTCAGAAGTGTGTGGGTATTATGGATGTCAGAAGTGTGTGGGTATTATGGATGTCAGAAGTGTGTAGGTATTATGGATGGCAGAAGTGTGTGGGTATTATGGATGTCAGAAGTGTGTGGGTGTTATGGATGTCAGAAGTGTGTGGGTATTATGGATGGCAGAAGTGTGTGTGTATTATGGATGTCAGAAGTGTGTGGGTATTATGGATGGCAGAAGTGTGTGGGTATTATGGATGGCAGAAGTGTGTGGGTATTATGGATGGCAGAAGTGTGTGGGTATTATGCCAGAAGTGTGTGGGTATTATGGATGGCAGAAGTGTGTGGGTATTATGGATGGCAGAAGTGTGTGGGTATTATGTCAGAAGTGTGTGGGTATTATGGATGGCAGAAGTGTGTGGGTATTATGTCAGAAGTGTGTGGGTATTATGGATGTCAGAAGTGTGTGGGTATTATGTCAGAAGTGTGTGGGTATTATGGATGGCAGAAGTGTGTGGGTATTATGTCAGAAGTGTGTGGGTATTATGTCAGAAGTGTGTGGGTATTATGGATGTCAGAAGTGTGTGGGTATTATGGATGGCAGAAGTGTGTGGGTATTATGGATGGCAGAAGTGTGTGGGTATTATGGATGGCAGAAGTGTGTGGGTATTATGTCAGAAGTGTGTGGGTATTATGGATGGCAGAAGTGTGTGGGTATTATGTCAGAAGTGTGTGGGTATTATGGATGTCAGAAGTGTGTGGGTATTATGTCAGAAGTGTGTGGGTATTATGGATGGCAGAAGTGTGTGGGTATTATGTCAGAAATGTGTGGGTATTATGGATGTCAGAAGTGTGTGGGTATTATGTCAGAAGTGTGTGGGTATTATGGATGGCAGAAGTGTGTGGGTATTATGTCAGAAGTGTGTGGGTATTATGTCAGAAGTGTGTGGGTATTATGGATGGCAGAAGTGTGTGGGTATTATGTCAGAAGTGTGTGGGTATTATGTCAGAAGTGTGTGGGTATTATGGATGGCAGAAGTGTGTGGGTATTATGGATGGCAGAAGTGTGTGGGTATTATGTCAGAAGTGTGTGGGTATTATGGATGGCAGAAGTGTGTGGGTATTATGGATGGCAGAAGTGTGTGGGTATTATGTCAGAAGTGTGTGGGTATTATGGATGGCAGAAGTGTGTGGGTATTATGTCAGAAGTGTGTGGGTATTATGGAAGGCAGAAGTGTGTGGGTATTATGTCAGAAGTGTGTGGGTTTTATGTCAGAAGTGTGTGGGTATTATGGATGGCAGAAGTGTGTGGGTATTATGGATGGCAGAAGTGTGTGGGTATTATGTCAGACGTGTGTGGGTATTATGTCAGAAGTGTGTGGGTATTATGAGAAGTGTGTGGGTATTACGTCAGAAGTGTGTGGGTATTATGTCAGAAGTGTGTGGGTATTATGTCAGAAGTGTGTGGGTATTATGTCAGAAGTGTGTGGGTATTATGGATGGAAGAAGTTTGTGGGTATTATGTCAGAAGTGTGTGGGTATTATGTCAGAAGTGTGTGGGTATTATGTCAGAAGTGTGTGGGTATTATGGATGGCAGAAGTGTGTGGGTATTATGTCAGAAGTGTGTGGGTATTATGGATGTCAGAAGTGTGTGGGTATTATGTCAGAAGTGTGTGGGTATTATGTCAGAAGTGTGTGGGTATTATGGATGTCAGAAGTGTGTGGGTATTATGTCAGAAGTGTCTGGGTATTATGTCAGAAGTGTGTGGGTATTTTGTCAGAAGTGTGTGGGTATTATGTCAGAAGTGTGTGGGTATTATGGATGTCAGAAGTGTGTGGGTATTATGTCAGAAATGTGTTAGTATTATGGATGTCAGAAGTGTGTGGGTATTATGTCAGAAGTGTGTGGGTATTATGTCAGACGTGTGTGGGTATTATGTCAGAAGTGTGTGGGTATTACGTCAGAAGTGTGTGGGTATTATGTCAGAAGTGTGTGGGTATTATGTCAGAAGTGTGTGGGTATTATGGATGTCAGAAGTGTGTGGGTATTATGGATGGCAGAAGTGTGTGGGTATTATGGATGGCAGAAGTGTGTGGGTATTATGTCAGAAGTGTGTGGGTATTACGTCAGAAGTGTGTGGGTATTATGTCAGAAGTGTGTGGGTATTATGGATGTCAGAAGTGTGTGGGTATTATGTCAGAAGTGTGTGGGTATTATGTCAGAAGTGTGTGGGTCTTACTTCAGACGTGTGTGGGTATTATGTCAGAAGTGTGTGGGTATTACGTCAGAATTGTGTGGGTATTACGTCAGAAGTGTGTGGGTATTATGTCAGAAGTGTGTGGGTATTATGGATGTCAGAAGTGTGTGGGTATTATGTCAGAAGTGTGTGGGTATTATGTCAGAAGTGTGTGGGTATTACGTCAGAAGTGTGTGGGTATTATGTCAGAAGTGTGTGGGTATTACGTCAGAAGTGTGTGGGTATTATGTCAGAAGTGTGTGGGTATTATGTCAGAAGTGTGTGGGTATTATGTCAGAAGTGTGTGGGTATTACGTCAGAAGTGTGTGGGTATTATGTCAGAAGTGTGTGGGTATTATGTCAGAAGTGTGGGTATTATGTCAGAAGTGTGTGGGTATTACGTCAGAAGTGTGTGGGTATTACATCAGAAGTGTGTGGGTATTACGTCAGAAGTGTGTGGGTATTATGTCAGAAGTGTGTGGGTATTACGTCAGAAGTGGGTGGGTATTATGTCAGAAGTGTGTGGGTATTATGTCAGACGTGTGTGGGTATTATGTCTGAAGTGTGTGAGTATTATGTCAGAAGTGTGTGGGTATTATGTCAGAAGTGTGTAGGTGTTATGTCAGAAGTGTGTGGGTATTATGTCAGAAGTGTGTGGGTAGTATGTCAGAAGTGTGTGGGTATTATGGATGGCAGAAGTGTGTGGGTAGTATGTCAGAAGTGTGTGGATAGTATGTCAGAAGTGTGTGGGTATTATGTCAGAAGTGTGTGGGTATTATGTCAGAAGTGTGTAGGTATTACTTCAGAAGTGACATAATACCCACACACTTCTGACATACTACCCACACTCACACTGCATAATTTGTTAATATTGTTTGATGCTCAAACTGCATAATATTGTAAACATTGTAACACATATTGTAACCCTTCTTTCTGGAGCTTTACTCCCCAGGACTCCATTGAAAATGGGTTCATATTGGCCCAATGGACTATCCTGGTAAAACAACTACAAATAAATAAAATAAATAAATAAAAGTTTGTGGGTATTACGTCAGAAGTGTGTGGGTATTACGTCAGAAGTGTGTGGGTATTATGTCAGAAGTGTGTGGGTATTACGTCAGAAGTGTGTGGGTATTATGTCAGCAGTGTGTAGGTATTATGTCAGAAGTGTGTGGGTATTACGTCAGAAGTGTGTGGGTATTATGTCAGAAGTGTGTGGGTATTATGTCAGAAATGTGTGGGTAGTATGTCAGAAGTGTGTGGGTATTATGTCAGAAGTGTGTGGGTATTATGTCAGAAGTGTGTAGGTATTACATCAGAAGTGTGTGGGTATTATGTCAGAAGTGTGTGGGTATTATGTCAGAAGTGTGTGGGTATTAAAGGAAAAGAATCAACAAAGAAAAAGGAAATGTTTGAAGTACTTAATGACTGGGGAGAGGATTTGTGAGGAACAAATTAGTATACATTTAGTAAAATGTATGTGGAAAAAAGGAAAAAGTGAAGATTTAGGAAACTGAAGGCCTTTGGCCTTAACTGTGATAGTAATGTGTTAACAAAATATGACATTTGAAATTTATAAAACTGGTAAGAACAGTTCTGTTGGAAGAGTTTAATTATTTTAAGCAAGATCTCACAATTTGCATCAGAGAATTTGCATTTCTTTTCCTTTTTTGGCATCCTGCTGTTTAAGAAAAAAGAATATGTGAGGCTAATCGCATCAATAGCTATCATACTCCCTCCCTGCCTGCTGCAGGTAGTGGTCAGTAATATATCTATGTGGGCTGTAGCACACACATACTGCATACTCATGGACATGGATACTGTTTGTTTACCTCTTGTACTGTTGGGCTTCCAGAAGCAGGCATTGAACAGATGCCTTGTCAAGCCTGCTGCTGTCGGTGACAGGCACTGGCCTGCTGCAACACTCCACAGCTGAATACCTTCAATATGATAAGTGTCTCTGGCTGACCTTCCTTATGAATGGTAGCACAGGGGTTTAACTATAGCGGCTTAAATCTTATACGATCATATATATATATATATATATATATAACACACACACACACACACACACACACACATACAGACAAGTACAAGAGCTGAAGATATATCAGATACCTCCTTAAGTAAGAGTCAGAAGAGCATTATGCAGGTACAAAGGTAAATGTATTTAGGCTATAAAGGTATGTTGATGCAGAATGCACTTCCACTATCCTTTATGTGGGGGAGGATACATAACAATCTGCACTCCAGCCAGCATCAAGCAGACAAAGCACATATACATAATAATCTTCCTTATAATTTGCTGCCACCTCTGCTCCCATCCTACTGATATATCCAACAGTACTATGTATCTAAAATGACTTGAACTCACCCTTCCCCCCAAAAAAAGAGCCACAGACACTGGCAGTATGGCAGAGGTGTGCTAATCTTCCAGTGGCCTACATGGTAGCAAAGGTTAATGATCTGTACATGGAGCATAAGGTGTGCACAACTGACACTTGTATAACTGCATTACTAATATGGTTAAAGTACACGTTGTAGATGTGTTGTAGTACTGCTGATAGTCTTTCACTATTTTCTGTCATGGCCCACCCCCCCAGTTGCCTGAAGCACCTAGCAATATGCTATGGGACTGCATCTCTAACTTGCAACATTAATAAACATGTAAATAAGCACAGTAAGAATGCCACTGTAAGCAAACATTTAAGGGAAGGCAGTGAGTGATGGTAACATCTGAAGTGCACACTTAACCTTAAGAACAAGTAAACAAGAATAAACTTACTTGCTTCATACTTTCTGCAAGCTTAGGTGATTGCCTACTTGTAATCTTCCATAGTTTGATGTGTCTCATAGTAACTGATGGAGTTTATATTTCTAGAAATTCAAAGCTTCTAGAATGGCATTTATGCTAATCAGACACCAGGTAGTGAATGTTTCTGAATAGCTATTGCTATGCATTGCACCTGTGGGCAAGAGCTTTCTCAGTCTTATAAACTCATACAACCATCTGTATAGTGCACTGAGCATGCCTGTGTAGGTCAATGACTCTTAGAGGGACATGCAGAAAAATATTTCACTTTCTTATCCAATAGTGCTGCTAAACCGCAAAACAGCCCATAGTTTAGTAATCTGCTCCTACTACACATGTTTCATATCAGCACCCTGCCATGACAACATTTAGTGTTCTACATAATCGTCACAACATTACAAGAGGCCTTTTGATATACAAAAAGTAATGGGTATGACACTGGAAAGCTTGTCATAGTTCCTTGGAATGCAACCTTGTCAATGTCTGTGGCTTCCAAGGGCATTGAGTGTGACAGGGTCCCTGGTGATGCAGCAAGAAAAGACACATTTTCCTTTATTTACTTTACAGGTACCACCAGAAGTACCTGGACAGCTCTCAGCTGTCCAGATTTTCACAGAATGTTTAGATTTTTTGCACATATTTTTAGTCTGTTCCTGATAACAATCTGTGTCTTTCTGACTAATTATTGAGGATTAAAGTCACAAAATAATGACAGTCATTTGAGTTTCAGACTTCTTATCCTTCTAAGAATGCATGCCAGCGCAAGATCTTTTATTCTAGTAACATTCTAAATTTATAAGAGCAATATTCAAAATGTATTCCTATGTTTTTGCCTTTGTCCCCCCATTATTTTTGACTTTGTCCAGATTTCTTGGGCTAAGAGGTTGACAGGTATGAGTGCCTGACTGGGGACTCTTATGACAATCCCCAATATAAATTGGATGCCTTGTACATGGTTGCCAGAGCAGTGTTAGATGGTACTGGCATACTGCATTCTGGTAAGTAGTGGATGTACCACTACATTGGCCAAGGGAGGTGCTATCCTGACCTTTTTAGCTGGGGGAAAGGGAAAGGAGTGCAGAATGAGGTCACCAGAGATGTACTGTAAGTCATACTGGGTGTGGAATTTATAAGAGTGTATAAGCATATAACTTAGTAATCTTTTTGTTTTACGTTTGGCTCAGGAAGTTACATTGCAGAGCAGCCTTTTGTATCAGAAGTGAATGGAGAGGCTTTCTGAGTGTGAGGATGTGCATTTTATTTGGCCATTATAACTGCTTTCAGAGTGTCTTACATGTGTTTGCTAAATGTCAGTATTATGCAAGAGTGAGGCCTGGTAAAGGTAATACTGACTAGTATAAGATGTGTGGGGTACACATATAGCACTTTTCCTAGTATTCTAAATATGCAACCTAGAGCTATGCAGCTTATTAGTATGTGTGTAATTTGCAGTGTTATTGTTGTATAGATATGATACATGTAGGCATTTTACTGAGAATAACCATAGTACAACAAAGGTCCCCAACATCTACCTGGTAAAACATTCTGCGACTACACATGTTTCATGCCATTGTTCATACCATAACATCACATGTGCTGTATATCATAAGGCATCTTGTTAGTGCAACTAGTAACATTGTAACCATTATGTAGCACACAAAATATTGGCATGGCATAGTATTAGTCTTGCCAACAAGTTACACAGATTATTCTTACACGAAAACTCGATCAGTCCAAATCAGTCCAACCAAGGAACTTCTCAAATATACCATTTATTAGACACACAATTCACAATTGTAAACAAGTTGACCTAGGTTTCATCTTGAACTTATACAGACTTCATCAGAACTAACACATCATACTGAAACCACTTCCCTTTATAACACTCCCAGGTTAATTGATTAATTACACTCCCACAAAATTAAAGACACATACCCATCAGACCATACATATACCTAAAAACATATATAAGCTAAAACCATGAATAAAAACATACTATAATATTACATAAAAATAAACATATAAAAATATGTAAGATAAAATCAGTACAAAATGAATAATAAAATAATTTGATTTGTTAATCCAACAATATAAGTTACAACATGTCTAGATAAAAAACAAATTTTATGGCAGAAATTTTAGCCCAGTATATATCTTAACTTTAGTAATGGGGCTAAACTAATATGGTCATTAATTCCAGGATAACTAGTGGCATTTAACCTTATTTGCCACTTAGTTTCACTAATATCTAAATGGACATCCAATATATGCCCTTGATTATCTTAATAACTTGCTGAATAATACAAAATTGGAATTCGTGACCTATATTTATCCTAATATGTCTTGCCAGTGCATTAGTATTTTTCATATGTTTAATGTCCAGCAAATGCTCCCCTATCCTTTCTCTAAGTGTACAACAGGTTTTTCCAATATAAAACGCTGGACACTGATTGCACTTAGCTAAATACACCACATTTCTGCTATAGCAATCATAATGTCTGCTAATAAATATAATTTCTTTCCCTAATTTAATCCTATTTCCTGATGTAAGAATATACTTGCATTTATTACATCTGCCACACTTAAAATTCCCAACCGGCCTACAAGACCTAGATGTCAATTTTAACTTACTACCCTCTAATAGTTTTTTAAAAGATCTATCCTTTCTATATACATTAATAGGAGAGGCCCTTAATTTACTATATACACTAGTATCTAATTCCAATAAATCCCAATTCCTCTGTATTATCCTCACCATAGATTCCGTGTCACAATTATATGTGGTTATAAAAAACAAACCTTCCTTAATTTTATTTTCCTTTTTCACTTCAAATTCAACCAACAACTCACCTATGTCTGTACCATTTTTTAATATGGGCTGATAAATCCCTCCCTTTCTTTTATCTATAATCTCCACCTTAATAGCTTGTACCAGGGTCTCGGGGTAACCTCTTTTCAAAAACATTCCTGTAATAAAATCTAGTTCCTTTTCAAAATTTAAGTAGTTATTAACCATTCTGGCAGCCCTGACCATCTGCCCATTAATTATAGCCCTTTTCTGGTGGTCAGGGTGCCAGCTCTGATATTCCAAATAAGAATTCGAAAAGGTAGGTTTTCCATAAATATTTGATATAAGACTCCTTTTATCATTATCAGCTGTCAAATGGACATCTAAATAATTTATTTCAGTATAACTATAAACAAAGGTAAATTTTAAAAAATCGACTGAACTGTTAATATATTCCAGGAATGCTTCCAACCTCGGAATGTCACCATCCCAAATTATAAAAATATCATCCAAAAATCGCATATATTTCTGGATGAATTTATTAAAATCACTTTGAAACACATATTCTTGTTCCCAATAGGACATAACATAATTTGCATAAACGGGGGCACACGCTGCCCCCATTGCTACTCCAGTAGCTTGCTTATAGTAGCTGCCCTCAAAAAACAAAACAATTGTTGTTTAATACCATGTCCATAAGGGATACAAACACATTTATTTGATCCTGATCAAATGACCCTATCTTATTTAGCTGATTCTCTAACCATTCTAGCCCAATATTATTAGGAATCACTGAATATAAATTACAAACATCAGTAGTAAGTAAAATAGTTGAAGGGCCTATTCTCACATCATTTAGTTGGGATAAAAAAATGCCATGAGTTTTTTAAAACATTTTTATATGTTTATTTTTATGTAATATTATAGTATGTTTTTATTCATGCTTTTAGCTTATATATGTTTTTAGGTATATGTATGGTCTGATGGGTATGTGTTTTTAATTTTGTGGGAGTGTAATTAATCAATTAACCTGGGAGTGTTATAAAGGGAAGTGGTTTCAGTCTGATGTGTTAGTTCTGATGAAGTCTGTATAAGTTAAGACGAAACCTAGGTCAACTTGTCTACAATTGTGAATTATGTGTCTAATAAATGGTATATTTGAGAAGTTCCTTGGTTGGACTGATTTGGACTGATCGAGTTTCCGGGTAAGAATATTGGTTCTTCAAGTTACACAGATCATCTGCACACACACACACACACACACACACACACACACACACACACACACACACACACACACACACACACACACACGCTTGCACACACATACACACATATACACACACACACACACACACACACACACACACACACACACACACACACACACACACACACACATACACACCCATCCACCTATGTCAGGAACGCTGCTTGTGTCCTCACATTTCTGCTATCACATTCTAACATAGTACAAATTCAATACTACATGTATTCAGTTTATGGTACTACACCAATAAACAGCTGTATTTAGAATTAAGGAGTCATTTGATATTCTGCTTTATGTATAGTGTATGTCTGTCTTATGCATATGTTTCTCTCTCTCTCCATCACTTGCTTTGTTGTTATTCAATTTATTATAATTATTTTCTCTTTGTTGTTCTATTTCTCTACATTTATACTTGCATTTTATACAGCAGGTGCCAAACATCTCAATCTCCTGACCTCATCAGACCCAGTCATTCACTGCATGTACCCCATCTGGAACTTGGCATGTTTCCTAGTTGTGTTCATGTGTGTGTGTGTGTGTGTGTGTGTGTGTGTGTGTGTGTGTGTGTGTGTGTGTGTGTGTGTGGTGGGCAGCCAGGAGGTCACCTCATTAGATGCAAGCACGACTGCTCACTCTGGTGTCACCATAGCTCTCAACCTTCCATCACCAAAATGAGGAACACTCGCCTTCATAATGTGGAACAAATGGGCAAGATGTGGAACACATACTAATGGCTTACTAACATCTTCAACTAGGAAGGTCATAGGATGGTTAAAATATGCTGGTTTTACTTACAAAGAAGATCCTTTAATGAATTAATCTGATTAATTTCTATTTACCATGGATTTCACTTAAAAAAAATCATAACACTGAATGTGTGACAGACTCTTTCAATGTGGAACTTTGATGAACTTCGAGGAACATGAACTTTTTAAGACCCCAAATGAGGTACGTTCCTTGTAATGAGGTACACTTGAGAGGTATGGGTGTCACTACCAGAGAGGAGCAATATTTCACATGCAGGGTGTTGGTAGAGGTGTTGAGAAATCTGTTGACTGTCAGCTGGAAGGCCACATTGGCTACCTGGAAATTGTTGTCTTATGCCAAAAGAGTAACATTACTGCCTATCCCTATCCTCCTCATCTCAAGTCAGACCTACTGGGGAGGGTCGTTAAAGGGCTGTCAGACCCTGCCCTTGTTTTACACACCCAGTGTGATACAGAATGCCATACCCACCCTATCCCACAACCTGGTGCTTCCCTCCCTTGTGAGACACCTTCTTCTTCTGTTTATTGTGCAACCCTCCCCATCACTAGTGACCTTACTTTATTATGTGTCCATTCCCACTATCCTTCCACAATTCAGTGTGTCAGCATCTCCCCAGTCAGTCTTTGTATCATGTGCCCCTGCTTCTGACTGTCCTATATGCCCTTTTCCACCCCTTCCTGTAATTAAAAACAGACTTAAACATTGCAGTGGGCTCTTTGGCATGCTTATTGGCCTCTTCCGATATGAATTTGCACACGTGATGCACTGACTTGAGTGCTTTCTCTCTTCTCGTCTGTTTCCCTTGTCAATCTCTCAACCTCAAAGCTATATTTTCCTCCTCCATCATAGGTTCAGAGGGTTGCACAATAGGATTTTTAATTAGCAGGTAACTGGGCTGTGAATTTCCACCTAATTAATTTATAATTAACCACACTGGCCAAATCAACCTACTAGCATTATCTGCAGTAGACATTCCACAGTTACGCTAAGCATGTTTCTGAATTTTAGGGTAAATCTTTTTTTTCCTTATTTTACGACTGCCTTTGACTCATATCTTACTGCATGCATAAACGCTTGTTCTAATATTAATATTTTGTTGTACTACTTTCTGTTACGTTCCATCTCTGCTTGTTCTAACATTAATATTTTGTTGTACTACTTTCTGTTATGTTCCATCTCTGCTTGTTCTAACATTAATATTTTGTTGTACTACTTTCTGTTATGTTCCATCTCTGCTTGTTCTAATATTAATATTTTGTTGTACTACTTTCTGTTATGTTCCATCTCTGCTTGTTCTAACATTAATATTTTGTTGTACTACTTTCTGTTATGTTCCATCTCTGCTTGTTCTAATATTAATATTTTGTTGTACTACTTTCTGTTACGTTCCATCTCTGAATACTTGGGCATGCATCCACATTCCACATTTGCATTGCAAGCATAAAGACAAAAATGTCTGATTGTCCTTAGCCTTAGGATATGCATGTTACATGAAAACAGCAATGCATTTACTGAGTTTGGAAAGTGATTTTGGAAATCCGTAATATGCAGCTTTTAAAGTCTGAATGAGTAGTAGTCAGTGTGATTCTTTTACGCTCTGCACAGTATAATTACACTTAATAAAGTTGCTGTTATACATAAAATCATTTTACAAGACATAAAAATTACTGTTTTCTTACTAGCTTTACAGGCTGATAAACATAAGATATTGAAATTCTAACATTTAAATAATCAAACATAAACAGACATATATATATCAGGAACAAACCACTTGCTGACAAACAGGATAAATGCCCAGTGCTCCAGAAAAACTTAAATAATATTAATGAAACCAAAAGGAGCAACTAGGCTGATGCAGAGTCACAAGTAGAAATGAAAGGCAAAATCCTCAGAGTCCAACCTCTTAGATGTCAATAAACTTAGACTGAACAGAGCAGCCCCTTATTTTGGACCAGTTATTACTGGTGGATCCGCTACAATAGACAATGGTAGAGATGAGAGATCAACTCATGTAAGGGTTTCTTTACCATATAGTACTGATTGTCCAGCAATCAAGAATATTATTACGAAACACTGGCCTATTCTCTGTACTGATGACACCATCGGTAAACTTGTGGGGACTAAACCCTCTTTTTTATATAGGAACAAATTAAATTTAAGGAGAATGTTATGTTATTCAAAAAGGGATGAATGGTCAATGCCTCTTGAACACACAAAACCATGTGGACGCTGTAATTATTGTAATTCTCTTGACCCCAGTCCATTTTTTGAACACCCTGACATGCACACTAACTTCAGCATACGTGCTGTAGCTACCTGTGATACTACTCATATAGTTTATTTGGCAGTGTGCCAAATATGTGATGCATTTTATGTTGGCAAAACCAATCGTTTTAAAGACAGGATAAGAGAACATCTTTACCACATTAGGAAGGCTTCACCTCACAATGCCTTAGCTAAGCACGTAGCCCAAGCAGGTCCTGAACATTATTTCCTATTTAGAGCTCTTGAGAATATTAAACCCAGTATACGAGGAGGTGACATCAGGAACCATACTGAGAGTAAGGAGAGTATGTGGATAGTTAGATTGAGAGCAGATAGGGGTTTAGGTCTCAATGAGAGAGCCTCCATTAAACCTATGTTAAACAAACGGAGGAATGTTTGTAGATTTTATAATAAATGATGGAACATATATGTTTTTACCCCTTGAAATAGATTTCTTTTGATATATATATATTTATATATACATATTTATTAGAGCATCTTGAGTGTTAATGGAGAGTTTTTATATGTTTTTTATATGTTTTTTATATTCACTTTGTCATTTTATACATCTTAGCATGTTTATATGTGCATATATCTTTAAGCTTAGATTAACTCATGAATATGTAACAAGAAGCAGCCAATAGGAGATGTTTTAACTGTATAAATGTAGCCTATGTACTTGAAGGTCTTTGTTACATGATCTGATGAAGCTCAAATGAATGAGTGAAAGCGCTTATCTGACCTGCAGTGGAATTAAAGTTGGATTTTAACCTGAGGATTTTGCCTTTCATTTGGATTTTAACCTGAGGATTTTGCCTTTCATTTCTACTTGTGACTCTGCATCAGCCTAGTTGCTCCTTTTGGTTTCATTAAGACATATATATATGTTTGTAAGTATGACTATATATCTATATTTGTCTGTATATACAGGTCTACTCACTTAACCAAGTTGCCCATACATTAACCTCAGAATCATCAACCTAAAAAGATCAACAAGACCAGCGTCAGCACACTACCACTCTTGCACTGAGAAAGAACCTTGACACATACAATTTCCCTAAAACTAAACATAACAAAAAAAATCCTTTTTGCAGGTGGGGCAATTATATATACTAACTCTAAGACTGCACAATCCTATAGAAAGGAAATATTCCCTTATCTGGGGACTGACGATCTCACACACCAGTTGGCCATCTGCATATGTCGAACACATGTGGTTGATTAAACAGATGTCAACCAACAAGCAACTAGACTAAATACAGGATTCCCATATCTACCTATTGATATATATATATATATATATATATATATATATATATATATATATATATATATGTAAATTCACCCCGGGGATCACGTCAGTCATCCTGTTAGACAGGGATCCAGGGAAGTAAATAGTGTGGGAAGAAATAGCCAGGGAATTGTTATGGCTAGGCTTATATAGGCCCTAGGGCTGATAGTCTAGTACCAACCTATGAACCTATATATATATATATATATATATATATATATATATATATATATATATATATATATATATGGTTTACTATCACTTACTTGAAAGTGCTGTCTCTGAAACTGACATGACCGTCACATAAAATCCAGAAAATCATGTAGTCGGCAGTTGAAATGTTGAATGCTGATGTTCGATAGTGCAGTTCCCATCAAGATATTGCTGTCAACCATTGCAAACGTGGGAGTTACCCTTTTCCGCACTGTAGTCTGATCTTGAAGTTGGAATATATAAGTGGTAGGAGGTGTGGGGGTCTTGCAGGGGTGTTTGCACCCCTGCAATACATATGGCTGTCAGGTCTGTGCAGTATGGATCTGGTCTGTTCTGATTGCTGCTGAGGGATTTCATATAGTAGAAGTCGAATTCGACTTCGGTTGCAGTAGTTCCAGCCTGTTTACTGTTGTGAACATCGAGCATGTGAATCACATTTTTGATAGGTTTATGTACACATGTTCGATGATTTGATAGTAAACATATATATATATATATATATATATAGGTATAGATATTTGTGCTTGTCTGTACAGCTAGATATATAACTAGATGTAGATATTTTAGCTTATCTCAATGATCAGTGCTTTGAAAATGTTCTAACTTAAAATGACATGATGTGGTTAGACACAAGAGCATGATTTTTTTTTTTTTTTTTTGTGTGTATGATTTTTCTTTTTAACGGTGTGCTCTGGTTTCTTACACTATTAGTGTATCATGTCCTACTTTCCTTTTAAATTGAATTTACTTAGAATGGAACGACTCCTCACTACCCAATGAGTCTCTAAACAGAATTTCAGAAACTTGCTTCCAGTGACACAGCTGTTTGATTTGTTAGATTTAAAACATTTTTATTAGACTATTCTTTTTCATTTGAAAAATAATACTTCAATCACATTATTTGTTTTAAAGTGCTCCTTTCAGTCTGTTTCTGCCATTGACGTTAGATTTCTTCACTCTGAGGAAGCGTGATAAAAGAGCTGCAAATTACCACAATAGGTTTACATATACAGAAGGAGAGAAAGAATGCAGTGCAAATGACAATACTTAGGAAAGATGCTGTGAATTCTCAGATACTCAACATGTTAATTACCGCAGTGGGGAAAAGGAACACAATGCTACAAATACCTTGTTAAATCAGTGTTTGCTGAGTCACACTTGTTCAGATGTGATAACAAGATGAAATAAGAGCCATGCAGGCAAATTCCTAAAGAAAACATTTTGAGATTTTACTCAGTTCTAACATGATGTGTACAGAGGAACTTTAATAGCATAAAACTGTAACAGAAGGAAATAAAACAGCTGCAGCAATGCTATGCACCATTTTGTAGGGAAGACTACATTTTGGGTAAAGAAAATGTGTTTAGAGTGCAATTGTTCTTTAATCAAATGCCAGTATTTCCTTAACACTTAATTCGATGATCAGTCATACTATAAAACATTTAATACACATGGCTGTGGAAAGTGGTGAATGCAGAAGAAGAGCACTATCTTAGTCATCACCCTAAAATTACACTGCAGGTTACCCGAGTGCCCCACTGCAGAGAAGATACAAAGAAAAATAATTTGCTCTTTACTCCGAAAAGATTTATGACACTACATACATCCATATTATAAATAGCATGGAGGCATGAAATGAGGAAATCACGCCAAGAGCCCTACAAAAAATAAAATCACCCTCATTTCATGTAGTCACAATAAATGAACAACCGTGAACACAAACAGGGTGCTCTGCAGCTATTTGTCTTAACCACTACAGCATGACTTAAGGTGAAATGTATAGAAATGTCTTTGATGGATGTAAAATAGGTTGAACTCTAAAAATAAGAAAGGTAAAAGTGAAGTAAAATTGTAATTTTGGTAAGTGAATTACCACAACAAACACAAATATTTTGTTATGATACTTTCAAATATTTAATTTCTATGCGTTATTAGCAATGAAAAATCTTCTTCTCTGTCTTTTATTAGAGATGTTTTTCATGACCCTGTATTAATATTCACTGGTACTGATAATAAATCATGCTGTATACCATTTATATGGAAATTTGATTGCAGGAATTTCACATTATAGGAATAGATGCCTTTTGCCTAGCAAGATATTAATATTGCTAAATTACTTTGTTACACTTAAATCACAGTTGCATATCTACAGAAGATACCCTTTTATGTGATTATATTTCTTTCATAAACTATTTTGACAGTTATATGATTTTTTAAGTGGGAGGCATTTCTACTATCCATGTCATTTGTCCATTTTTGTTTTTTGTGACCTGCACACCTTAGCTATACCTGTAGACTGGTATGTGCTTTTGGTAATATATACATTTCCTTACCCACTCTTACCCCTATTAAGCAAAGCCCATGGTAATCTACTGCTTTGGTTAATTATAAAAGACTGAGCCATTGGTCTTGTCTACTAGAATTCCTTGGAGATGCAGCAAGGCTACTATCATATAAATCATGCAAAACTCACTTACCTCCTGTATAGGACTGAGAAGCATCCACACCTGTAATGGAGTATGTCTAAAGTTTGTGTCAGAATCAGTAATGTGTGCTTCAATGATGCTAATGTTAGAGGTATTTATTTTTTATTTTTTTCTGAAATAGAAGTCATGGGTTCATATCCAATACAATCCAATGGGAAGTACTTTCTCTAAACAGCACTACTTTATTCATTAATCAGATATATCTGGTTTTTCATCTTTGGAACCCCATTTTTGAGCTACAAGCTAAATGGTTGAAAAAAATGTTATATATAGATATATGTATATATATTTCTATATGTGTGTGTTTATAGCGACGAAGCAAATAGTGCTGTCGCCTCACAGCAAGAAGTTCTGTGGTTCAATTCTTGGCTGGTGTGCCTTCTGTGCGGAGTCTGCATGTTCTCCCTCTGTTCATGTGGATTTCCTACAGGTGCTCTGGTTTCCTCCTACATTCCAAAGATATGCAGTAGGTGGATTGGACACTCTAAATTGGCCATAGGAGTAAGTGTGCTGAAGTGTGTGGTGCAGAAGAACCACTGCAGCGGGGCTAGCCACCTGGCGGTGAAAACCTTGCCTCTAGATGATTGTTACTGTTGAAGTGACACCCTGACCCCATGTGCAAAAATGGGAAAAAGAAGTTGTGGATGGATGCATATATACATATACATATATATATATATATATATATATATATATATGGGTCTACTTCTTTTGACCTAACTCCCATTTGCCCAACACCCATTTGCCCGAGACCAAATGACTGAAATTTCTTTTGCCCGACACTTCATTTGCCCAACACTTCATTTGATAGACAAGTATTATTAGCAAGAAAATGGAATATGCCCCCTTCCCCACTGTAGTGTGACCCTGGAGTTAGAATATATAGTTGGGGGGTGTGGGGGACGAAGCCCCCCCACTTACTTTTCTTTTACTAAGCAATATTACATCAAAAGTTAACAATATCATATGAAATGAAGTGGGGGGTTTCGGCCCCACACTTCATTGTGGGGCTGTGCCCCACCCCCCCAACTATATATTCTAACTCCAGGGTCGCACTACAGTGGGGAAGGGGACATATTCAATTTTCTTGCTAATAATACTTGTCGGTCAAATGAAGTGTCGGGCAAATGAAGTGTTGGGCAAATGAAGTTTCAGTCAAATGGGGTCAGGAAAATGAGTGTCGGGCAAATGAAAGTTAGGTCAAAAGAAGTAGACCCATATATATATATATATATATATATATAAAGATTTGCTTGCCTTTATCGAACAGCCCTAATTTTGATGTGAATAGCGTAAAGACCTAATGATCAACATTATGCACATTAACATGCTACTAATCATTCACCAAGCATCAATCTCAATGCATGCAAAAAACCTTAAAACAAAATTAAACAGTGTGTGAGTGTGTGTGTGTGTGTGTGTGTGTGTGTGTGTGTGTGTGTGTGTGTGTGTGTGTGTGTAAATAGACTTTTATATGTATATCAAAAAACAAAATACAACTTGAAATGGCACCACTGATTCTGTCCCCCTCTTTATTAAATAACAGCAAAAAAAAATTCTGTATAAATAAGTGCTTTCATCCTAATCAAGCCACTGGACTTCATCACATGTCTAAATATGACAGAGTATCCGGGGTGCCATTTCATGTTGTTTTTTTGGTTTCACAACAGTGTACTTGGAAGCTTGTTACTACCTCCTACCATTTCATGAGAAGCAAAATATTTTCCCTAGTAACGTTTTCTGGAAAAGTCTACAACTGAATATATTATTTGACAGTTGTTACATAATCACACTAACTTACTTATATTGCTGAAAAATGCTTTTAATTAGTGTATGGGATTTCTCCTGAACACCATTTTGAGGTTTGATGACACTCTGCAACAAGAGAATAGGAGGCCTTTTAGTTTTCCAAACATATTTCTTATAGGTTCATAGGTTCATAGGTTGGTACTGGGCTATCTGCCCGAAGGCATATATTAGCCCAGCCACGTTGTGCGGTATTCACCGCCCCTTTAGTAATTCCCTAGACCCTTGTACTAGCAGCTAGTACCCTTGGCCCCTATCTAGTAGTGCTGTTGGTGTGATCCCCGGTGTGAACTTTCCGTTCTGTACTTCATGTCTCATGATTTGAATGTATAAATGTTTTTCTCACTATAAATTCAGAGTTTGTGGCTGTCCTCTGGATTTATAACATTCATTTGAGGGTCAAGAGAATAAGATAAAAAATGTGCCCTCCTAAAATGGAGAAGGTGCCCTTTGTACTCATATCATCATCTCTGGGTTTGAATGGAGTTCTGCATGGCTCATCTGCAAGCAAGCAGAGCATTCTCACTGTACATAGGTAATCAAAAAAACAAAAAACTAAAAGTTAAAATAGAAGTTAGCCAGTGCTATTACATAGGGAGATAAAGCCTGGACTACAGCCCATGTGATTCTGGTTCAATTAGCAGCTGAGGAATCTGAGATGATGGCTGGACCTGGATGGGTGCACCCATCCTGGGAAGAGGGGTCAGGTGCTTGTGACACAGTAGTTTTGTTAATTTCCTTGGTGGAGATCAGGAAAATGGCCACAAAGGTGCTCCTGAGGGTGGGCAGCACATTCTGCTGATGTCAGTCTTTTGTGGAAGTGAATGGCACATCTGTAATGACACCCCACGGGGGGGGGGTAGAAAAGTAGCAATAACATTTGCAGGTAATATGACACTATGCCACAGTCTTTATTCTCCTCACCAGCCATGGACAAGGTTCAGTTATAGCCCAGGTGTGGCTAAGGTGTCACTGAGGAGAAAATCTGGTGGCAGCTGATGGTCAGTCTGGGAAACAAAAAGTGGATCACAAATATAGCAGAATATTTATTTGTTTATTTAAAAAAGCATTGCTACATGATTTATCCAATAAGATACTCACAAAACTATACCAGTAACATAAGCAGTTATTTGATACACTATTTCTGCTGGTCAGCGATTTGTACTTTCAGTGAAGATAATGACAATATTTTAAATCTTATGGTTATAGTAATGGTTGGGTACAATTTTATGTCAGTCTTTCCAATTGTTTATTACCCCCTTTCAAATATTAGTACTTAAGAAACTCAAGCATATAAAGACTGAAAGTTTCAAAATTAAAATCACAGCAATTACACCAACAAAAAAGTATTGAAATTAAGCCATAATTACCTGTGATACCAGTTACACTGTGGCATATATGACTGTCACTATCTAATGACTGATTGAGCTCCATCTGTGCCCTTTTATTCTACTCTTCTCTTAGTAATACTTGTTAATTCTGCCCTTTGTATGTTTCTGTGGTTACATAACAGATTCTGTTATGCACATCTGAATATATTATTCATAATGTAATTTTCTTTAATGATATAATGAGGGATGTGACGAGTCAGTTTATTTTTCATGTTATTCAGTTCTAAAAATAAAACTATATTTGGATAAATATGCCTTTTCTAAGTGATGACACAGAAGAGCAACACACATAGAGGACTCAAAAAAACTGCTTAGTATTTTGGAAGAGTACAAAGAAATTAAAAATGATGAAGAAAGATTTAAGAGCAAAAAAGGAGTGCTTCATGGGGATTCACTGTGATCTCAGAGATGTGCAAAACATTCTTGCTTTCTGTTTTCAGTAAGAGAAAAGGTATAATGTGTACACCTTCAAAATGTTTGAATCATAAAAGGGAAATATCTGCAAAGGGTGCATTAAAGCACTATTTGGTTACGGTTATGTTCTTTTACATGTACTGGCCATTTAATGTGGCTGACTGCCATGGAGCTTAATATTACTCGGGGGGGGTTTGGTCTAGGAAAAGTGACTTTGTGGAGATACTTTTACTATTTACAGGATTAAACTTGTAAAGTTACTTCTGCTAAAATTAAGGTTCATAGCTGTGCTCTGCAGATCTCTCTTGTCAGATGTCTTTTTATATCAGGTTTAAAAAAGTATAATTTTTCATTTTGCTAACTATAGGGTTTCCTTATACACTGTCTTCATTTTGAAAGATAACTTTCTATGTTTGGTGACTAATGAACATGTTATTTATACTGCTAACTGAATTTAGTTGAGTTGAGTTTCACTCATATCAGTGCTTATATTCATTGAGTTGACATGTATTATTTCATTTCTTGGATGTTTTATATACTGAATGCATTGTTTGCCTTTTACCTTTATCATGGCAGAATGGTGCTGTTGTTTGTACATTTATTTCTTTGCTTGTTTGTTTGTTTGTTTATTTACTTATATCTGTTAACTAGCCTAGGGCTCTGATACTTGTGCATCATGTTCAGGCTCATTCTGTGAGTAAAGCTATGGGAAAAGGAGAAGCAATAGTAAGCATGCAACATTTTACATAAGAGACATGACATTTCCATGTTTATAAGATGAATAGAATAATTACACTAAGGGTATACAAAGATGTACTATATGAAGCATGGTGTGTGGGCACGTATTGAAAATAGCAGATGGCATGTGAGAATAATATAGGTACCCACGCAATGGGTTTGAAATAATGCTTAAAGTCTTTGCTTCAAATGCATAAGGTACAGAGTTTGATTCTAACCTTGGGTTATTTAATAAGTTTAAAATGACCCTTCCGGACAGTTAGCGTAGCATTCGCGTAAACCTCTCACATAGAAATATATACAGTATGTATATAGTAGATACAGTGAACCTCCCACAAAAGGCCTGCCATAAGGTTTCAGTAGACAATTATACTTTTTTTGTGTTTTTAATTTTCGGCAATGGGTAAGACAGAAGCTGGATGTCTAAACTGGTTAAGAATGTGAGGTAAGAATAGAGATGGAAGAGTAGAGTCTGATGATAAAGAGGAAGGAGGAGTGGGTTGATGTAGAGTATCTACAGGAAGAATTTTAACAATGTGTGTGGTACATATATGGAGAAGGGGTTGGGATGTAGAGTATCTATAGGAAGAATATTAACAAGGTTGGTGGTACATATATGGAGAAGGGGTTGGGATGTAGAATTGCTGTTACATATGGAGAAGGGGTTGGGATGTAGAATATCTATAGGAAGAATATTAACAAGGTTGGTGGTGCATATATGGAGAAGGGGTTGGAATTGTAGGTGGGATTCTGAAGTGATTGTCAAGAAACTGTAGGTGGGGTACTGCAGTGTTAGGAACATATATAAATCTGCAGCTCTTTTTTATTTTTTTATTTATACTTTTGTTGGTTCATAAAGACTGACTGAGTGGAAAACCCTTTTTCAGTGGATGCCTGTGGAGAAAATCTCTACAAAATAAAGAGAGAAACTAACACACATCATATAAAGTGCTATCATTTTTTAAGTTAAAAATTTAGTAAACCTGACAATTGAATTAACATTTTATAAGACCTGCAGCTGTGGCTTATGGAGAAATGCAGTATAAATGTAACACATAACAATTTGTAGAAAAAAGTATGAGAATAAGACTGCATATCTTCCAAACAGGACATGTCAAGTATCATACAGCAATAGGACAAGTGAAAGTCTAGTTACAGTCAGGGCATCCCACGGGCCTCTGTCCTAGGCTCTTCCTTGTTTAGGGTGTAGCTTTCATATCAAGCTTTGTAATCTGAGGTATTCTACAGTCTGTATACAGATGATTTGAAAATGGGTAAACAGGTTTTTGTTCAATAGAACAAGACTCATAAAAGGAGAGTCTCAGACATAAGGAGATAGGATGAGAAACCGAGGGATCCAACTCATCCAAGAAGGAGAGAAGAAATGCAGGCTAGAACAGATAGGTAGGGCATGTCAACAAAAAAAACTTCATTAAATTGACCATTTGAGTGCAGGAGAATAATATGCTGATAGAGATGTTAAAAACTAAATATATGACATTTGAAAGACAAATTGAAAGGTGAATAATTAATACAGCACACAGTGATTGATACTGTAGATTCATTCAAGATCCTCATTATATGGGTAGATCCAGTGTTGACTATTTTTAATCATACAGAACAAATGGTTAATGGTAGTTCTAAAACTGTAGCTGTATATAAAGATTTATAAAGTCTAAGAAATCAAAGACTGATGAAATCATCATTTGCAAGTTACATTAGACCCATACTACAATATGGAATAACAATGTGAAAGCCTTATAAGAGAGAAAGTATGAGTAAATTGGAGTACAGCCGAAATATACCAAGGGCATTCGTGTATTTGAAAATTTAAGTTGTGATCTACATCGATAAAACATCCAGAAACTTAACCAAATTTAATCAACTATTTAACAGTATCCTAAAAGCTATAAATTGGACCCCACCAAAAGCACTGCCACTGGATGACACCTTTTGTCACTTCCGTAAGATTTTCCTAGATACCCTTAACTCTTTAGCTCCAGTGCGAACCAAAAGAACAAAAATAAACCATGCACCTTGGTTTACAAAATCCATGAAACAAAAACTACTAACTAGAGATTGAGCCTGGAAAGACTGGCAAAAAGAGAAAAATGTAACCAACCAACTAAAATATAAGCAGCTATGAAACAAGGCAAAAAATAGCAACTGCCAAAACAAACAAACAAACAAAAAAACTAATACTCTCAGCTATTAACCTCCCAAACTGGCAACCTTAAAAAAATTCTGGAAATCTATTTAGACTCTCCTTACTCCTGGGACACCTCAAAATCTATCACCAGCCCCTGATCTAGAAAAAACCCAAATAGCTAACATGTGTAATTCCCACTTTATTGAAAGTATACAATAACTTGCAAATCTTTCACGTAATAACATCTCCAATCATACCATAAACCTAACCCAAACAATCTCTGAAAACACCCACCCCCAGTACAAACACCCCTCCTCTTCTCCACCACAATTGTACAGATAGGACCACATCAGCCGCATTCTCCCTACAGTCTCTACCCACCACTATTATACACAAAGTTCTTACCAAACTAAAACTGTGTTCCCTCTCTGCTGACAATCTTTCATCTGAATACCTAAAGCTCACCGCTGATGCAGTCACCTACCTAGTTAGTATAGTCATCGACAGGTGTATCTCAGAATCCAATATCCCCAACTCTGGAAAAAATCCATCATCATTCCCTCACATAGAGGTGGAATAACCAGTGAACTATCTATCAGCCCATTTCCGTTCTCTCCCCTCTTTCTAAAAATACTTGAAAAGTGTATATGCTTACAAGTAATAACATTTCTCTCAGATAATGCTCTTCTCTGCCCCACCCAACATGGCTTTCGGCCTGCTCAAAGTACCATCTGAGCATTGCTATCTTTCAAAGATACTGTGAACAAAATACAGGCCAGTTAACATCAGTAATCCTACTTGACCTCTCAAAGGTCTTTGATACAGTGCCACATCAAAAGCTTTTACAACAATTTTTTATACTAGGATGCTCTCAAACTACACAAAAATGGTTCTTCAATTTATTTAACCAACAGGCAACAATGTGTCAAATGGCAAACTGGTCTATCTGATAGCCTGGTATATAACACCGGAATCCCCCAAGGGTCCATTCTTGGAACCTGCATGCTGATGATTCCACTATTATCTCTACTGCCAATAAACCTCAAGACCTCTTAAAAAATCACACAGGATGCATTCACCTCTATCAAAACCTGGATAAACAAAGCCCAGCTACTATTAAATCCAAATAAAACTAAGCTCCTAGTGTTCTCACAAAAGCTATTCACACATGATTTCAAATTTTTTTCACAAAATAAAACACAAATTGGAACAGTACTTCAGGCAAAGCTAATGCCTATAATTATTTATAATAAACTCACCTATGAACAACATATACTTAGTTCATTTAAAAAAACACACATTAAACACGGAAAACTCTACAGACATAAAGAGTTCATGGATCCTTCAACCAAATCAACCCTTGCCAATACCTTCCTAGTCCCTTCCTTCCTTTATGGGCCCTTATGTTCACTAACCTCCACACACCCCTAAAGAATAAACTCCAATCTTGTTACAATAAAACTGACAAACCTGCAGCTGGTTTACTCAACAGCACTCACCACTGTTATGCCCTTAGGAAACTATACTGGTTAGAAGGCCCCTATTACCTGAACTTCATGCAACTTTCACTCACTCACAAACTGATCTACACACCTGATAACTGTCTTGCCTTAAAGCCCATTTTACAGCTTTACATCCCATCCAGAAATATCTGCTCAACTAACAAACTACTGTTAAAATTACATATATCTATTAAAAGAGCCATCAAAGCCTCTACTCCGATGCTATATCCAAACTTTGGAACACCCTACCTCCAGATATCTCTGCTATCAAATCCTTTAAGTCCTTCAGACTTAATCTGAAAAACCATTATCTCAACTCCCATATCTGCCCATGCTCCTAAGCATTTGTTTGTTTGTGTCTTTCAGCTTTTCCCAGTTAGGGGTCGCCACAGCGGAACTCCGGTCCGCTAATGATTGGCAGTTGATTTTTATGTACCGGCTTGCCAGGCCTGATGCACAACCTTCAATGAAGGTACACCCATTCATGCATGTCTCCATGCAGAAGACATTCTAGCTGAGAATCGAACCGGATAGCATCTTACTGTGAGGCGACAACGCTACCGCAGCACCACCACCGTAAACTATTATATTTAATCTGCATCCCTCAACTCCTCTCCTCCTTCTTCACATCTGCCATTTAAACTATCACCTGGCAACTATTGTTTGCCTTGTTTTCTCTAGAGTTCCAATTCTTAACCTATCACTTGGCAACCAGGCTTTATTCCATCTTTCTAGAACTACACAACCCCTCTTCTTACATCTACCCCACACATCTCATTTTTTTACGCTTTTACACAAAGAACCCCATTATAATCTTTCTCAGATATGTCATATATCATCTTCTTACTTATCTCCCATCCTTCTCCTAATTCTTTTCACTTATGTCTTTACTACTTCTAGTTTCTTCTGCTCTCCCTAACTTCCTAAGCTTACATAGCCCATACAGGCTATCCCCCTGCTCTGCCAGCAATTTCTAGACACAACTAATTTGATTCTTTGTAAACCAAAAGTGTTGGTAAAACATTACTCGAGGGTGATAAGGTATTAAATACTTTTATTCCAGGAAATCACTTACAAAAACCAAAGTACAAAACCAAAGACAGTTACACGATCTCCCTACTACAGCTCCTTCATCAGAATAATGACTGTCTTGTGTATCTTTTATATTATATTATTTTTTCACTCACGAGAATTCAATATATATAGCAATCTTCTATCCTTAAAGCCATAAAGCTACATAAAACACTAAAAACTGTTGTTAGTGTTAGTGTCCATTTAAAAGACATGGTATTTAAATATTTGTCCTAAAAAAAAAAAAAAAAAATTAAATAAACTAAAAAGTACCATACAGTCACAGGTTAGGTTGCTAAAATAAGGCTTGCATTAAGATTTAAGTTCAAAGTCTTAAAATGTATATTTAATTGTTCTTTTTATTATTTATTATTTTATTATTTTTATTTATTTTATTTTCATATTATTATTTTATTTCATTAATTTTATTTATTTATTTATTTTATAATTTTTATAATTTTTTAGATTTTTAGATTTAATGAAATGACGATTTATCTTAGTTATTTAGATATCTAGTTTGGAATAGGAACATATAGATTTTAGACTATTAAGTAATACATTTTTTAACATTAACTTTTTAACTAATGCAAGCCTTATTTTAAGTTGCAGCCTGTGACTGTTATACTTACTTTTAGTTTGCAACCTGTGTTATTTGCTTTTTTTTTCCGTTTAGTATTTACCATTTTTTTTTTTTTGGACTTTTTTAATACACCATGTTTTTCAATTACTTTATCCACTAACAACAGTTTTGGTATTTTTATGGCGCTAAGGCTGATGGCGCATATTAGAAAGGTGTGTATGTCAAAAAGTATAAAAGTATGTAACAAGTTATTCTGATAAAGTCTCTGCTGTAGGAGACGTAAGCGCTTAATTAACCTATGTTATACTGTGGTTTTTTTTTTTGTTTTGCGTGATTTTCTGGAATAAAAGTACTTGTTACCTCCTCGAGTGGTCTGCCTGCTTTTACCAACACAAGGATAACCTTCATTGTGCCGGAGACTTTTTGTGTTTAATTTGATTCTTTCCTGACAAATACTGCATAATGTACTACTTGCTGAATTTTTTCACTTAAATGTTAAATCACATGATAACTAATAGAGTCAATTCTGGTGCTATTTGCTTTGCAGATATGTAGATGGCCTCTCATACTGGGATCCAAGCATGCCTTGTATGCCAGGCATAGATAGTACCTCAGCAGACTGTAAGAGACCAAGTGCAGGGACAGGTCTTTGAGGCAATCTACATAGGACATGTTGTTTATGCACTGTATACTTCTGTTGTTTAAATTCAGATTTTGATTGATTATGAAAGTACCTTAATCTGACTCATTGCACATGAAACCAGTATATAAGGCATATGCTAACTGCATACCCCCAGTTGTAAACATCCCTTTAGAGTCCTGGTGGAATGAGTTACTTCATGGGAATTAAATATACCATAACTAAATTCTCAGTGTTTGTTTAGTTCATCTTTAATATGCTTCAATTTTGACAATATTTTTCCTGCTATATTATGTGCATCTTAGATAGTGGTAGGTAGGAAATAGTTACTCTTTTAGCCTGAAGATTGTTACAAAATATTTAACTATTAAACTAATTAGTATGTGTTTTCCTGCAAGCTTTCTGTCAACTGAAACACTTGATTATTTATATCTTAGGCATAAGTGTAGCTGGTCTATTTATTTAACTTCTCACACTGTGTAAGTCAATTTTCTTTTAATAAAAAATTATATTTATTTAATTGCAAAAGCTTGTGAATGATTATTTATTAATTAGTGACATAATGGTATTGCTATCTGTTAGTATAAGACTGCTGGCTTCTGCCTCTGGTTTTTATATTTTTTTACTTTCAAAGGGGGGCACATTAATTAGTAATACCTTGTGTGCTAAGCTAATCTGGCTGATTGTGGAAACAGACATAGGTTATATTTCTGAAATGTATTATCTGCCTTTCCTGGCAATTACTGTGTGTGTGTGTGTGTGTGTGTGTGTGTGTGTGTGTGTGTGTGTGTGTGTGTGTGTGTGTGCTGTGTGAATGCTACATCTTAGCTAAATTACAGCTACTGTGAATAATCTAGCTTTGTGAAATACAGAATACAAAGTGAAATATTGAAGGGCATAGGAAGCCAGGGCCTGTAACTCTGCTCTGTGGTCAGTCGGTGTGGAGCCTAATTAGATGTGTTTTGTAAGCCCATAGAAGAAAGCAGCAGTGTGCATTTGTTACCTGTTAATTTGATTAAATCCCATTTAATTTTTTTTCACAGTTTTGTTTTCTATTGCTTTCTATATTTTTTAGAATACAGTAAAGAGGAGAAAAAGGGTGCCAAACTCCTTCTTAGGAATAACAAGGAAGCTGATACTGACAAGAATAAGGGATGTTGAACTAAAATGAGAGTACATATAGGAGATAGACCAGGGTGATTGATTTGATGATTTGGGGTAGAATGTAAATATAGGAGAAAAATGATATTTAAACTATAAATAATAAAGCTAGGCTTTTTAAAATAGCCTTTATAGGCTAGCTGACATCTGAAGGCCATTCTGAATCCTGGGTTTGAGATATGTTTTTAATATTTTAAGATGAAGATTTTGTCATTACTTTACACTGTATATACACTATCTGAGTTTTCCTAACCTTTGGCAGACAGTTTAACTTGTACCAAGGAAGCACAGTTGGTCTAGGGTTTGCATACTCTAAATATCTTAGGTAAATGTTGGCATTTACTGGTGCACAGTAACTTATAACTTGATGTTAGTTGAATAAGCATCACACTGGGAATTTTAGCCATCTTGTTTAAAGTTTTATAATGGTGAGATCAAGAAAAAGCATTAATACCAAAGTTTGCAATCCTATTAATGCAAGTTGATGTGTAGTCATTGTGAGAAGATCTGTTAGTACATGAAAACATACATGAGGCTATGTAGCAGAAAAGTACTGGAGTGGAACTCTTCAGGTTGAAAGTTCCCTGGATGTGTACAGAATGCAATGCTTCTGATTAGATTTTATAATGAAAGAAATAGTATTGCGATCAGGCATTTCCTAATTAATCACAAATGTCTGTTGTGCTCTTTTTTTTTACTACTTGTTTTGAGTGATCTGTATACTTGTTGATTGCCCAAGCTACCCACAAGCCACTTTGCACATTTCTCAGCTTGAATGGGGGGCTGCTGTTTAGTGGTAATAAATGCTTAAGTTAGAAGCAGGTATGGAAAATGTTGATAATGGATCTGTGTGGTTTGCATTTTATATTGAGTACCTTTAGATGAAGACCTAAATTTGGCAAAGAGACAGCACTGTTTATACATCTAATATAAGATGCCCCAGTAGAACAGTATCAATTCATAAGTAAATTGGGTTAACCTTGTAGTAAAACAGTCCACATACCATTCACAAAGGTGGAAAATATAAGTGGATCAAGGAAAGAGCACTGTGGAGGATGCATTTGGACTAGTGGGAAGGTAATATCATTGCAAAATGTAGCTGATACCTGTCTTCAAGGAAACAGCAGAAGAACTGGGTAATATTATGAAAGAAAAAACATACTACTGAACAGCAGAAGAACTGGAACAACACTTTAATGAAATAAATATGAAACAAATAGGAGACTTAGCGCTTTCACCCATCCAACCACTAGGACTTCATCAGAATAAATGACATTTAAACCACAAAGCAGTCACATGATCAATTACATGTGTAAATAAGGCAAATAAAAAGCAATAAATTCAGCACCAATAATACAAAAATATGTCATAAACATTATGTAAAACTCTTCGCTAAACCTTCTAAAAGCAACCTAATGTTTATAAATACATTGCACAAATAATCATGTCACTAATAAATAATAAACATTAAACTTTTAAAACCCCGTTTGTGCTATCCAATATATATTCTGAGATGTAAAATATCAAATATAAAATATAAAACATGATACTTCAAAATCCCTACAATAAAGCAGGAGTCATTAATTCCCAGAGATTGTCTGGCATTCAAGTCTCAACTAGCAGACTGTCTCTCTGCTCTCCAACAATGTTTTGAAATCACCACCCCTTTTATTCTCATTCACTTTGTATACCAAAAAGACAGAGAGATTAGGGAGCAGAGATACAGTTTGGCAGTTGAGACTGAATGCCAACCAATCTTCAGGAATTAATGACTGCTGCATTATTATAGGGATTTTAATGTTAAGGGCAAGGCAGATTTGAGTGACCACTTGTGATTCAGTTAAGTTTTATCTAGTCGGTAAAATCTGATTACAACAGGTCATTAAATATGTTTTTAATAAGTATCATAGACAAGTATCTAATGTACGAGGAAAATAATGTTAAGGAAGAGAAATAAGGTTTAAGGGGAGGGAGGAAATGAACAACTGATATAATCTGTTATGAATGATAATTGTTAAAAAGAATACATACATGTATACCACATGAAAAGAACAATGAAATATGCTAGTAGGGTTTATTTTTTCCTCTATTAGTGTATGTGTACCTATGCCATTGTTTAAAATGTAATAATTTAATAAAAAATGTTTAAAAATAATGCTGAACCCGGACGTGCAAACATTCAAGTAAAATTTTACAAAGAGAACACAAAAGGACAATATGGTGATAGTTATTGACTTCAGCTGAGGGATTGCATGTGCATAAAGGGATTATTGGGCAATTCTGCTTACTTCTCATAAAACTCATTAAGTTCTTTATAAACACACGCAGAAAATCAGCTGTTTAAAACAGGCTACTCACTAGCAAAGCATATGTCATTTTATTTAGAACAATAAAAAGATCCAAATGTAATTCTTCTCATCATCATACACCATTCAGGTTTAATTTTACCTTATGTCACTAGTCAGAATTGTCCTGGTCTGGAATTTGACCAAAGTCTTGCATTCAACCATCATGTTGAATATCAAACAGAGGAAGTCATTAATCAATTAAAAGTTGTTAGTCTTCCTGTTGCTGAACCCAGAAGAGCCATAGCCATTAATGTTCTGTTATCAAGAATTGAATGTGCATTTCTGGTGATAGCCCCTCACTGTAGTTATAATAGCAATGCTTTCAAATGGCAGAAAACAGAATTTTTAGGCTTATTCATTCTATTACTTATTTGTAAAGTTTTCTTACTTTTTCCCTACTTACTTAGTTGGCAGATGTGCAAGTTGTATCTCTTTTACTTTTTCTTAATCCTTTGGTTATAAAATATTGCTTTCATCTTTGCTGTCTTAAGTGTTGATTGTTAGTCTCTATCGTGCATCTGTATAGAACAAATGTTTGTTTCCTGTATGCTTGTTCTTTATATACTGATCATGGCTGAGAACAGTCTTCAGATCAATTTAGAGAATAGGCAACCTGTTGAGAATGACCGTTCTCCAGCAGGGTGTTAAACTGCAGGTATGCCTGCTGAAAAATGAGTCTGCTGCTTTACAGCAGCATATTAAGTGCCGTGGAGCCCAGATTGAAAAAAAGAACCGCTGTTATTTTACACTCACTAAGCACTGCTTTTGCTGTTAAATGAGTGTAAACTAAGAAAGAAAAAAAGTTTAAATAAAGTTTGTATTTGAGAGAGAATGACTGCATGTATGAGTAAGAGAGAGAGATCAAGTGAAACAGAAAAAAGTGTGTGTCTGTATGTGTTTATATTTCTGTCTGCATGTGTGAGTGAATGCGTACAACAAAGCAGAAGTAGGGTTGCCACCTTTTCAAATGCCCAAAGTGGGACACTTTTGGTACAAATGTCAGATTTTGCAGGGCAAAACATACCCACGGCCAGTACAAAGGACCGAACTTCACATTTTTGCCTAAATAAAAGCTTATTTTTGTAGCATTTTAGTTGCTTATTCTGTTTCTTATAACATTTAGGCATTTCAGATACAGAATAACTGTTTTATGCAACTATCACATAAAATATAGGAAATAATGCTGTCCTAAAATCTCAGGACATTTGGCATTTTTACAATTTTTTTGCAGAACACAACTGCCCAAAGAGGGAATGTCTCTCACAAAGTGGGACAGGTGGTAACCCTAAGCAGAAGAGACTGCGTGTGTGTCTGTGTGTGTGTGTGTGTGTGTGTGTGTGTGTGTGTGTGTGTGTGTGTGTGTGTGTGTGTGTGTGTGTGTGTGTGAGAAGAATAAGAGCAATCGAGTGATCCCCTGGCAGCAGCAGGAGTGGAGGTTTGTGTATCTCTTGAACTCTTAAACATACCTCTCAGACTCTTAGCACAAGAAATCTGGACAAAGCCTGACATGATGGGGGACAAATGCACATAAATAAGGACACGTTAAATATTGCTCTTATAAACTTAGCAAGTTCGTAGAATAACAGGATTTGTGTTAGCATGCATTTTTCTGAAAGACATGAAGTCTGAAACTCAAATACATCTCATTATTTAGGGACTTTAACGTTAAGATCATCCCAGTAAATTATCAAAAAACACATTTTTATGAGGAACACATCAAAATATGAGGCAAAAATCTGTACAGTTGAGAGGTATGCTCTTAGATCAAAGCTTTCTGGATAACCCTAAAATAAACAGGGGTGAAAGGCTCAAAATAGCAACATATTTTAAATGTTTTGCATTAGCATGCATTTTCTGAAACAGAAGGGGGTGTGTGCATGGGTAAGAGAGAGAGAGAGAGAGAGAGATCGACCACTGGCAGCAGTAAAGAGGTTTGCATATCTGGACCTTTCAACTGAAGAAATCTATTTCAAGTCTAAAACAAAGTGGTAACAAAGGTTCAAAAATAAGAACACATTTTAATTATTGCCTTTATAAAATTACAAACTTGCTTAAATAAAGGGATTTGTGTTAGCATGAATTTTCAGAAGGAAATAAAAGTCTGGAACTCAAATGTATGTCGTTATTTAGTAACTTCTCTCTCCAATGACTGGCAACAAACCAAATGTTTTAGGAGTAAGTGACCAAAAAATAAAGCAAATACCTGGATATTTTTTAAAGTCTTATATTTTGGATGTAAAATGCTTCCTCCAAAACCATTAGCATATACTATAGCAAGTTTGACACCTTAGGCGAAGTAACTATTTTTGCATAAAAAATGCATAAAGCAAAATGATATAGTAATAAAAAAATAAGCAAGTAAAACACAACAATTTTACAGACAGCCCATTCTCTAAACACAGTTATATCCTCCAGGATGTGTGTTATTGTGGAAATAACATGCTTCTATGAGTGTAGAGGCCCTCCGCATGTGGCTTTGGACCTCAAAACACCCTTGGGCAGGTATTATTTCCACAATGACACACACCCTTTTGGGCATTATTGCTTGCTTACTTACCTAACAAATGTAAAACAAATAATAATAATAATCATTGTTGCTTGCTTTCTAAATTTTGATAACATGTTGGAGTATAAATACTTTAGCTCAGCACAGATGTGGAAGTAAATGGATGAGGAATCCAGCTTAACAAAAAAAGTTGTTATGAAACAACAGCCAGCAACCATGGTTACACATCTTTAGAAGTTTTTGAACAGTCTAACTTGTACAGTTAGAAAGGTAATAGTAAGCTTAAAAGTTGTATTCCAAAAAGATAATGACTATAGTCAAAGCAGTATTACTTTGCCAAAATGGACATTGGACTATATTCAGCTATTTGTGCAGACCTCCAGAAGGGAACATGATTGGGTTGTTTTGACCTGCTGTAATATGAAATGTAAATTGTACTGTAAGCTACAATGAATTGCTTTTGGCTGCTTCTGCTGTTCTTTTGATATGATGACAATTTTCTAGTTCTGTTTAGTATCAAGGTCTTGGTATCTATAGCTTTTTAAGAGGATAAAATATGCGCACATTTTTATTTATTTGTGGCACTGATTCCATAGAAGAATAAGAGCGATCGAGCAATCCCCTGGCAGCAGCAGGAGTTAAGAGGTTTGTGTATCTCTTGAACTCTGCCTGTGTGGCATTCTTTCTTTCCTTCCTTCCTTCATTGTCTGATACCCACGTTATCCCATTTGGGGTCAAGTAAGAGCCTGATCTGCTGTTTGATGGGAATAAAGTAAGGAACAAATCCTAGGTGACTTCTCATTCCATTGTAGGATGCACAGAACTACTCACACACTACATGCACATCTACAGACAATTGAAACAGATGCCATATCTGTACCTTATTTTGGTATGGTTCACTGTAGGAACCTGCATTTGACATGATTTACTCTTATATAGGTCATTCAAGTGAAGCAGAGAGATGGAGCTGAAATGTTCAAATACAGAATCATGTGGAATGGACATGAGGCAGTCCATTCTAAACTGCTAAGCATGAGGTTAAGCATACTGTTGTTGAACCTCTAGATGAAGCGCACATGTACACAGGGGGTTGTTGACAGTTTTTGTCATAATGCCAAGTGCTTTGTTATTTATAGGTGTAGAGATAAGGATACACTCATCAATAGCTTTTCTCTCCAGAGGTTTGGCCTTTTCTGGTATGAACCAATCAAGTCATCTCTGTTGAGGAGTTTGAAAATGGGTCTCATAAGCATTTACAATCAATGATAAATGTTACTATGAGCAACAGCTAATTTTAATGTAAGATGTTATCCACTTCTATAATCTTTCAACAATGTAATTAAGAATGTCTAGAGGGCCATGCAGACAAGCTAGGTCAGTTCTTTGTTTTGTATATAATCGAGAAGTGGGAGCTTCTCTATATGCTGAATACAGGAGATGGGTTAGTAAGAGGGTATGGTGCTGATAGTCTTTCTGAATGATGACCACAACCACAGCTTCTTTGTGTTTCCTGTCTTGTCTAAATATGTTAAATCTTGGTCAGTAGATTTCACTATTCAGTAGATTATATTTTATGCATCCTTCTGGGATAGCGAAGATACCCGAGTTGTAATGTTAAAATACCTACCAACATAACAAAGAAAGCAAAGGAAAATATGAAGGTGTTACTGATCAATGCCATGTGCCTTAACAAGAAATTTCACTCCCTACAACCCCTTCTCACCCTGAAGGATGCAAAAGTTGGTGTAGTGACTGAGACATAGTTTAAAACAGCAGAGAGCACCCAAGCTGTGCAGGGCTATAATGCCTTCCACACGTTTAGACCAGCTACTACACAAGAGTAGAAAAATGGAGGAGGTGTCTCAATCTTCATCCAGAAGAGAATCATATCAAGGCTGGCAAGCAGAATTATGCACTTTGTGTCTAAATGACCATCAGAAATGTCCTATACCATATATTTGCAATCTATAGAACTCCCTCTATGACACAGGAAAGTCGCTATGCCTATTTATATGAATTGGAATCACTCAGTATTAAACCCAATACCATTTTCATAGGTGATCTAAACTATCTAACTATAAACTAGGAATATACACCACCACTAGTGCACATGCACAGATATTCCTGGACTTTGTCAATACAAACAACATGGAACAATTAGCCAGATTACCCACTAGGGTGAACAACATCTTGGATCTTGCTATCGCTAATATGGATGGATCTTGCAATATCCCTTGCATATCATTGACACTTGTTAGGTCTAATCATAAAGCTATCTCCTTGAAGATAACATTAAAACCAGAGACACCCCCCCAAAAATATCTCTAAGACAAACTACTTACTTCTAAGGGATACATTGGTTAGCTCCATATCCCTGGCAACCCAAACTCCACTGAATATGGAGAAACATACAGCACCACACTAATTGTATAGATGCAGCTGACCCTGTAGAAACAAGTGCAGAGCAAACCTTAGAAACAGTGTTTTTTTTGTAAACAAAAAGGTGGTGGTACACATACGTTGCGTTTGTGTCAATCCCCAGAAAAAAAAAACTATTTCTTTTTTCTCCACATCCTCTTTCATGAAAAAATAAATAAATAAGATCTTCTCTCTTAATAATACAACACTTGAAGTAATTTCTCACAGCAAAGTATTCAGGATGATAGTGGGGAATAATCTTAAAATGTGCCTGCATTATCATTGAGTTAATATAATTTTTCATTTGTGCAATCTTTTTGAAGGGGTGTGCTGATACCCTCTCTCCTTTCCCTTTTTAATTACACACACATTGTAATTAACTAGTTTACAAAGTGAATAAAGTTCCATGATTTTTGCAATTTGTGAAATTGTTGGCCATAAATCACAAGAGATGCACCCTTTATGACTTTCTGCATATGCATACAATAAAGACAGAAATAATAATAATGAAGTGACCTAGGAAATGAAAGTTATGAAGATTAAGATAGGGTTTTGAGGTGGAGGACATTTTAGATTTTCTATGTTTAGGTGCAAACCTTGCAGATATACTATGAGTAATCAGTGGTAAAAGAGGTTAATTAGGCTAAGAAGTAAAAAAGATATAACACCCTCCATCCCCGCACCTCCACAGCAGCCCCTTGCCCAGCATTTCTAATGTTCCACTACTTGGCTATTTCTCCCCATTTAGCATAAGCACAGTTCAGCTTATCAGTGAGCATACTATATTCTTATTTACTTCTACAATGATTACAGATATTGAAATAAAATAACACAAACACAACCCTTTGCTAAGCAATACAGTCTCACAATGAAAACAGATTTAGCATGAGCAGTAAACTTCTCTGCCACTAAAGCTCACATTCATTGAAACGGCATTAATACCCACACTCAAAGAAAATACATCTGGCCATTTGTGGATTAAGTTTACCTTTGGGCTGTTTTCAAACTATAGGCTCCTTGCACACATTCTTAGGGCCATGCATACATGCATGTATTTTTTGAGTCATCTTCCTTATTGTATTAAATTATATTCCTTGTATAATATAATTCCTTATTAGAATGTGTGTTAAATTTATAGTTTTGAACATTCTTCCAGTAAGCAATGCCCCTTTTGGGATGTACCTTACCAGACACCTGCAGCAACTGGAAAGACCCCAAAAGTACCTCACCAAGAGGATCAAAGGGCTCAAACAGATGCCATATGCTGCCCAGTTAAAGAAACTCCAGCTCTACTCAGTGGCATACCGCCTGCTCAGAGGCGATCTGTGCCTGACATATAAAGTCATGTCCAACCCGGAATTAATGGACATGCTGCACCTCAGAAAATCCAAATCCCATCGAGCTACGCACTCGAGAGACTTGAACCTCAGCACTGAAATAAATAGGACATGCTGGAGGGACAGATTCATAACCCAGAGGCTCCCTTCACTCTGGAATAAAATCCCAGTCCAGGTTAGGCAGAGTCCCTCATTGACTCTCTTCAAGAGGAATCTTGATGAGTGGATGGGAGATCGTAGATTTACTCCGGGTATCACTTCTGTGTCACTGTTAGACAGATGCACAGTATACTAACCTCGAAAAAGGGCATAGCAAAATTCATTTTAAAATGGGTGGCGAAAGCCAAACACACTCTGGCTAGGCTTGTAAATGCCCTAGGGCAGATAGCCTGGTATGAACCTATGAACCTATGATGCAAAATTTATGAACCAATAATGAGAAAACTATCACGTTCAGAGAATTTCAACCATAAAAGGCCACATAAACTTCTGTCATTACAATCCACTAGTATCAATCAATAAACACAATCTCCGCAGAAGTAAAAGTCATCCGAATAATTCCACATTAAAGAGGTCTGTAATTAACAAAGAGGTCGCTCCTTGGAAACAACTTTACATTTCAGTGTTTCATCTACAAATTCAGCGCCTGCTGCCCTTGATGAATTATTTGCCTATACTCTATTGGATTAAAAAAAAAATGGTAAACTAGTAATATTGCAATAGGGAAAGACTGACAAACCAACAAGTAATTATGCTGCTAACACTGCTTTCAAATTCCGCAGCACCAACAGTGGGTGCCATTTTCTAAACAAAACAGTTAGTTACACATTAAAAACAGACTTAGCATGAGCAACAGTAAATTTTTCTTCCCTTGAAACTTACAATTCCTTGAAAATGCACTAAAACTCATAATTCCTTGCAAATGTACTGTCCCAAAGACAAACCTTCCAACATAAAAGATCTGTCAAAAAGCAAATTGAAGGTCATGCTGCTTAATGCTAGGACCCTTAACCTAAAAATGGACTCACTGGAGGCCCTCCTTGCACTGGAAGATGCTGATGACTGTGCGGTCATGGAAACTTGGTTCTGAGCTGCAGAGAGCACCCCTGCCTTACCAGGCTATACCTCATTCCACACATTCTGACCACAAAATGAGGTTGGGATAACTAAGGGTGGTGGAGTCTCTGTCTTTATTAAGGACAGACACACCTGCAGACTGGTTTGCCAGCATGATGCACTGGAACTACTCCAGGTGCAACTGACAGTTAACAAGACACCCATCCGAGTTATAATTAGCTATAGACCCCCCCGCATGACTCAGGACACCCACTCCTCTTACCTAGATCTACTTAACTCCATCAAGGTACCCCCTAACACCCTGATTCTTGGTGACTTCAACTACCCCACCATAGACTGGGTGAACTATTTTTTGCACTAATGCACTCTATCAACTATTACTTGACTTCATCAATTATAACACACTAGACCAGCTCGTATTATCCCTCACAAAGGGAGATAACATTCTGGACTTGGTTCTCACCAACATGGGTGACCACTGCACCACTCCCATAGCATGTTCTTCCCTGGTGAAATCAGGTCATCAGACTGCCTCAATCAATGTTTCTACCCCCCCCCCACCGTAATCAAGCAAAAAAAATTCTCAAAAGCTGACTACAACCTCCTAAAGGAGGGTATCTGCAGCTTCACACCACCACACCCCTCAGAAGATGCAGACAACTATGCTGAACAGTATGCCAATGCAGTATACAAGCACCTGCACAACTGTATGGACTCAGCCATACCCAATAGAACTAAAACCTGTTCCTCAAAGAAACACAAACCTGTTTGGTAGACGTCCTCTACCAACAGGCTTTACAGCAAGAGGAAGGAACTGTTGTCCAAGGGTAAAAAGCAACTAATTCCAAATTGGAAAAACTCCCTTCTTAGCCTCAACATGCAAATTAGCTCACTAGTGAAAACCTCAAGGCCAATTATGAATCGAAATTGCCTCCATAACAAAGGGAAACAATACAGTCTTCTTCAGTTATGTCAGGAGCCTCCGTGGCAAAGCCCTGGTGTGTTCTGAATTAGTACTTAACAGTATCACTTACACTGATCCTGTTGACTTAGCCAACCTGCTAGCACAAACATCACCCCCCCCGTCACCTCCAAAAGGCCCTTTTGACATCCCCGATACTTGTCCTGAACCTCACATCTCCACAGATCAAGTGTTACAGGCCCTATCCAAGTCAAAGAACACAGCTTCCATGGGACCTGATAGTATTCCAGGATGTATTCTGCACAACCTCCAGCAAGAACTAGCTTTGCCATTGAGCACCCTATTCAACCACAGCCTAAGTACAGGTTTCATTCCAGCAGAGTGGAGAAATGCTATTGTGATCCCTTTGTACA
Source organism: Protopterus annectens (assembly GCF_019279795.1). Lineage (NCBI taxonomy): Eukaryota > Metazoa > Chordata > Ceratodontiformes > Protopteridae > Protopterus > Protopterus annectens. Next base: position 395,767,049 of record NC_056745.1, on the reverse strand, counting down.
AAGGTGGTGCCATTACTAACCCTGGAAACTATCACCCCATTAACTTGACAAGTCTGATCTGTAAAAACATGGAGCATATTATTATGGCCCTCATAAACAAGGATATAGGCAGTCTCCAAGCACTTGATCCCACCAAATTTAGATTCGTCAAGGGCAGATCTTGCCTGTTGAACCTGGTTGACTTCTTCAAGACTGTCACCAAGGCCCTGGATGAGGGAAAGTCAGTAGATACAGCTTACCTTGACTTGGCCAACGCCTTTGACACAATCCCCCACTTGGACATCATCGAAAAGCTAACACAACTTGGCGTAAATCACTGTCTCATCAGGTGGGTGGCAAACTGGCTCACTGACAGGACCCTCAAAGTCAAAATAGGCACCTCCATCTCCGATAGCAGACCTGTCACTAGTGAAGTTCCCCAGAGATCTGTCCTGGGACCTCTACTGTTTGGCAACTATTTCTCAGTGGTCGAGACAAAGACAAAAGGCCTGTGGGTGACCAAATTTGCAGACGACTTTAAGTTCCATGCTGTCATTGACTCTCTAAATGATGTCAACATACTGTAAGAGGGTCTCACAGCAACTAATGACTGATTCCAAAGCCATGCCCAAAAGCTAAATGCAAACAAAATGTATCATCATACTATTCGGCAAAAATACGACCCCTACTCATTACCACATCAATGGCAACCCCCTAAACATACAACCTGTGGTGAGTCACCTGGGCACTCAGGTTGATAACAACCTCACATTCGACCATCATGTAGTGGCAGTGGTCAGAAAAGCCTTTTACGTGGTTCATCTAATAAGTAAAGGGATTGCATCCAGAAAAAAGGAGGTTATTACCTTTCTATACTCCTCCCTCATTAGCCCAATAATTGAGTATAATGGCCCATTTTGGACGTACCTCTCCAAACATCTGCACCAACTGGAAAGGCCACTGAAATACCTCACAAAGAGAATCCATGGCCTCCAACATCTGTCCTATACAGACAGGCTCAAATCACTGTCACTCTACTCAGTATCATACAGATTGCTCAGAGGTGATCTGTGTCTCGCATTCAAGGCAATCTTGGACCCTGCCCTACTAGAGATGCTGCATATCTGTAAGTCTGTCTCCTCATGCACTACCCACTCAAAAGGCCTGAATCTAATATACAACATCAACAAAAACTGCTGGAGAGACAGGTTTGTTTCCCAGAGCCTGCCCCATCTCTGGAATAGACTTTCCATAGACATCAAACAGAGCACCTCGCTGACCCTCTTCAAGTGCAGCCTTGATGAGTGGATGGGAAACCACAAATTTGTCCCAGGGGTTTCACTTGTGTCCCTGATTGACAGGGGTGACTGGTGTTGACTTAGGTTTCTTTTTGGGGATAAACTCTTGGCTAGCCTTATAAGGGCCCCAGAGCCATTAGCCTAGTAACCTTGTATGATCCTATGAAATATACTGAAACTCAAACTCACAGTGCTGTCAGCAGTTTGTTTGTTGGTATAGAGGATTCAGGATCTTGTCTCCACTGAAGCTTGCAAATCCTTTAACAGTCTGGTAGTTGGTATAGAGTATTCAGGTTCTTGTCTCCTGTAACCAAGTTACAAAGTCAAGCCTGATCAAGTTAATTGACTAATCTGCCTCCCCCAACTAGAACATTACATACCATACCTCTCACACAGCAACACACACACACACACACACACACACACACACACACACACACACACACACACACACACACACACACACACACACACACACACCTACTCTCTCACACAGCAACACACACATATAACTCTCAATTGTCCAGATTTTTGCAGAATGTACAGATTTTTCCCTCATAATTTTGTGGTTTTCTGCAAATCACTGGGAAGATCTGAGGATTGCACTCACTAAATAATGGCATACACTTGAGTTTCAGACTTTATATTCTTCAGAAAATGCATGTTAATACAAATGCCATTAACCTTTAACTTTAATGCCACTATTAACACTATCCTCCACCCAGGGAAGGTCGATACCCCCCCATCCGTCCATTCCCTCTCCTCCAGCAGTATTGCTGAATCCTTCAACAAACACTTCCCTGAAACTATAACATCTCTAAACAAACAACACTTCCCTACAACAGCTCCCTCAACTCCTAACCCTAAACCCCCTACTCCTCTTTTCTTCTTCACCTCAGTACCTACCTCCAACATAAAAAGACTATTGTCAAAACTTAAATGCACCAAACTCGCAGCTGACAACCTCCCCTCTGAATACTTGAAAATTGCAGCTGATACACTAGCCTACCCAATTTCAATTCTAATCAACCATTCCATAACAGAAGGCTATGCTCCCTCAATATGGAAAATATCCCACATCATTCCCCTCCACAAAGGCACCCCTCCACCAACCTCTCCAATTACCGCCCCATTGCTATCCTCTCCCCCTCTCCATGATACTTGTAAAATGTACAATACGCAGGTCTCCAACTACCTCCTAGCTAATAATCTCCTCTCCAAAACCCAACATGGTTTCAGGCCAGTTCACAGCACTACCTCCGCTCTGCTCTCCTTCACCAACACTGTACTTCATCACAAAAACAATGGCCTCTTCTCTACTGCCATATTACTAGATCTCTCAAAGGCCTTTGACATGGTATCTCATGAGCTACTACTCTCTACTCTCCCCAACCTCTCCTTCTCACAAGCAGCCTGCAACTGGTTCCACAGCTATCCACACGGATGCCAGTAATCAGTAATATGGGACAATAACCTATCACCTCACCTCCCAGTTACTCTCGGAGTTCCCCAAGGGTCTATCCTTGGCCCTCTGCTATTCTCACTTTTCACTAACAACCTACATACTGCCACCACACAAGCATCCCTTATGCAGTACGCAGATGACTCTACTCTCATCTGCTCTGCCCCCACTCTACAAGAACTACAACAAAACACACAGGAATCATTCTCCTCTGTAGAAAGCTGGCTATCCAATGCTCAGCTCCTACTCAACCCAAGTAAGACAAAACTTGTCCTGTTCCAACCTTCCAAAGCCACACAAAACACCCCCACTTCAAAATTCTCACCAAAGACAATACCATTACTCTCCATCAGAACACACAAAATTACTTGGTGTGGAAATAGACAACAAACTTAGATTTGACACCCACATATCTCTCACAATAAAAAAAAGTTCACAAGAAACTTGGTGCATTATATCGAAGCCGCCAATTCCTAACCAAGACGGCTAGAATCTCTATAGCCAATTCCCAGCTAATCTCCAACCTACTCTATGCATCCCCCATTCTTACCAACCTTAGACAGACAGACCTACACAAGCTGGATGTTTGTTACAAGATTGCTAAATTTGCCACTGGAACCTCCTACCGCCACCATCATTGTATCTCCCTTAAAGAACTAAACTGGCTAGAACTCCCACAACTCCTTCACTTTAATCAGCTCACCCTCTGTCATAAACTTATTAACCACCCCCTTAACATATTTTCCCTTCAAACCCTTCTCCAACCCTATCACTCCACTATGCCCCTAAGATCAAGCAACAAAAAACAACTCACTGTTATCAAACCCAAAAACTCAGCAGGAGAACCCATATTTTCATGTACCATATCTAAACTTTGGAACAATCTTCCACCCTCTATAATTACTCTACCTTCCTTCCAGCAGCCTTTTCAAGACTGCACTCAAATTCCACTTAAACTTGCACTGACTTTGTCCTTGTTCTAATCCAGACTAGCACCTACACCCTTACTCCCCCACCTAGACTCTTAACCCAACTATACTACCACCACTACTAACCACAGTCAGAATTAGCTAGTTGTCTTTACATACTTTAAAATCTTGTCTGACAACTTTGTTACTAATATTATAAATGACAAGAAACTATCTTAACGTGCAACATTTACTGTATATACTGTTGATAATCAATATCTTGTTATTGTATTAAAGCCAACAACCTGTAATGTTGTTTACTATTGCTGCAACTTTGTATCTCTATTTATCATGTACATGATGTGGAGCTTTTCTCGCCGAGTATCCGCTGAAAAAGGACCTGCGTCCAGTCGGAATTTCCCGGTAAACAAATGTAAATAAATAAATAAATTATTATTCTAGTAACTCTCTAAGTTTATAAGAGCAATATTTAAAATCTGTTCCTATTTTTGTCCCCCCATTATTTCAGTTTTTTCCAGATTTCTTGCACTTAAGAGGTTGAGAGCTATGCACACACACTGGTAATCTCTCACACAGTAACACACACACACACACACACACACACACACACACACACACACACACACACACACACACACCTACTCTCTCACACAACACAAACACACTTCTCTCATAGAGCAGCACACACACACACACACACACACACACACACACACACACACACACACACACACACACACACACACACACACATGCGCGTGCGCACACACACACACACTCACACACACACTCACTTTCTCGGAATGGCTAGTTTAACTTCCACAAATGTTTAGGTCTGCATTGGAGTGTGATGTATACATGTTTCTCCTTAAAGGAGAAGATGCCACTACCATGGCCGATGTGCTGGCACGATGTACTGGTGCATAAAGTCATAAAGAAAGCCCTTCTTAGAAACAAATCTGCATGGCAGAACCATAATATAAACCAGATGTAAAATAAAATGAAAAGAATTTTGACCAAAAGTAAGAAGAATAATCTCCAGAATGACAGAGCCATTGTCATTGAAATAAGCAACTCTGGAGCTTAATACAATCCACCAAAGTGAAATCTAAAGCTAAAATAAACACCCAAGCCAAAGACAATCACAAAACCTTTTTTTAATTATGTGCATATTCTCAGAAGCACAACATAGCATAGTGCAGAGCTGATTGTGAACAATGTTATCTACACTCAGACTGAAGATATAATGAACCAACTGGCCAATAAATTAAACTCAGACTTTATCCCACTGTCTCCTCCATCTGTCTCATAAGATATACCTGAAACTGACTCAGTTCCAGCTGTCACACAAGGCCAAGTCCTAAAAGTGTTATCAAAAACTAAAAATATTGAATCAATGGGTCCCAACAATAATACTGCATCAATGGTCCCAACAAAATCCCTGGATGTAGCTTAAATAGAATGAAGCATGATTTAGCCACCCACAACCCAACAACTCTGTTCAGCCTCAGTCTCTGTTCAGGTTTTCTACCATGTAAATGGAAAACAGCTACAGTTATTACCCTGTATCAGGGAAGACCTTCCATAGACCCAGGCAATTACAGACCCATAAATCTGGCCAGTCTCATATGCAAAGCCATGGTAAGACTTATTACGGGGCTAATCAATAAGGACATAAGGGACATGAAGACACTGGACCCATATCAGTTTGGATTTGTCAAGGGTAGATCATGCTTGCTCAAACCAAAATAGGTCACCAACGCAATGAATGAAGATAAAATGGTACACGCTACATATATTAACCTGGCTAAGGCTTTTGACACAACCGCCCTCCCCCACTCAGGTATAGAAGGAATGCTAAAAAAATTAGGAATAAACCCCTACATCAACTACTGAATTGTTAACTGGCTCATAGATAGGACACAGGAGATAACAATAGAGGACACTGCCTCCACAAAAAGACTAGTGACCAGTGGAGTCCCCTAGAGTTCCATGGTAGGACCTCTCCTGTTTGGCATCTACTTCTCTGAAGTAAAAACTAACAACAAAGAGCTCTAACTGATTACTTCTGCAGGCAGCTACAAGCTGGGCACAGTCACTGATTCCCCTATTGACTTAGTCACGCTGCAGGAAGGTTTGCCTCAAACAAATAACTGGTGCCAGAATCACAGATTGAAACTAAATGCCAGAAAATGCATTATCATATCTTTTGATAAGTCATCTACCCAGGGGAAATAGCACATTGAAAATCTGCCCCTAAAATTGACCCAGTTGTTCAGGATTTGGGAACTTATGTTGACACTGACCTAATTTTCGACCAATATGCTCACTGTCTTAAGACAATCCCTCTATATTGTTCAGCTTATAAATAAAGGGATTGAATTCTGATCTAGAGATGTCATTGTCCCCCTTTACTCAACCCTCATTAGACCAGCCATTGAGTATAATGTCCCCTTTGGGATCTAGCTGTCCAGATATATGCAACAATTGGAATATCCACAGTGATACCTTACTAAAAGGAAACAAGGCCTAAACAATATGTCCTATTTGGACCACCTCAAAGCCCTGTCATTACACTTGGTATCCTACAGATTACTAAGAGGTGATCTATGTCTGTCATACAAGGCATCCTATGACCCAATACTGATGGACCTACTGCACATCAGCAAATGAAATGGCATCAGAAATACTTGGCCAAGGGATCTAAACCTCTTCATAGGTTCATAGGTTTATACTAGGCTAATGATTGCCAGATACTTTACAAACTTAGCCATGCAACCTAGCCCAGTTTTTGTCCCTGAGTTCCTTGGATGCCTATATGGTGGGATATGTTAGTAGCCAAGAGTTATATGGGGGTATGTTAGTTACTGTCAACCTTTGTCTGTCAGAGACATGGGTGCCAGAAAAGGGAAAAATTTGTGAATTCCCATCCAGTAATCAAGGTTTTTTTGAGAATAGGGTCAGGTAGAAATTCTGCTTTACACAGATGGAGAGCTTATCCAATAGTATGGGGATTGTTTGAGACACATATCGGTCTCACCAGCATGCTCTGTTTATGTCACAGACAAAGTTCAGATCCTTGGATCTAGTGTTTCTGGTGCTGTTTGTCTTGCAGATGTGCAAAAGATCCATCAGAGCTGGATCTGAGAATGCCTTCTAAGCCAGGCATAGATCACAACTCAGTAACCTGTAGAAGCCTAAGTACAAAGATAGGACCTTAAGGGTATCTGTGTAGGACAGGGTAGTCATAATCTGGATTTTCCTGGAGAGGAACCTTTGTTCCAACTGTTGCAAGTGCCTGGTTATGTACATGTCAAAGGGAGGCAATGTGCTCAATAATGGGTCTGATAATGGCTGAGTAGAGTGATACTATTACATCCTTGGATCTGGGTGTGATACTATTACATCCTTGGATCTGGGTGTGATACTATTACATCCTTGGATCTGGGTGTGATACTATTACATCCTTGGATCTCGGTGTGATACTATTATATTCTTGGATCTGGGTGTGATACTATTACATCCTTGGATCTGGGTGTGATACTATTACATCCTTGGATCTGGGTGTGATACTATTACATCCTTGGATCTGGATGTGATACTATTACATCCTTGGATCTGGGTGTGATACTATTACATCCTTGGATCTGGGTGTGATACTATTACATCCTTGGATCTGGGTGTGATAGTATTACATCCTTGGATCTGGGTGTGATACTATTATATTCTTGGATCTGGGTGTGATACTATTACATCCTTGGATCTGGGTGTGATACTATTACATCCTTGGATCTGGGTGTGATACTATTACATCCTTAGATCTGGATGTGATACTATTACATCCTTGGATCTGGGTGTGATACTATTACATCCTTGGATCTGGGTGTGATACTATTACATCCTTAGATCTGGATAACATACCATTGCTTATGAGTTTGGCAACATAGAACGATGTTCTTACTATCTTGGTTACATGTTAGTTGAAGGCCAGATTACTGTCTACACATGTTCCCAGATCCCTAACTATCAGGACAACTCTTAGGGGTATTTTATCAATAGATTAATTAGCTTGGTTGGATGATTTCCCAAAGGACATTATAATGCATTTCTTCGCAATAAGTTTTAATCTGTGGCTTTGGCACCATTCATTTGTGTTAAACTGTCTTGTAGGATGTTGGTGTAGTGAGTGGAATGTACCTCCCAATTTACAGTCATCAGCAGATTCCATGAGCCAGAAGCCTTTGACATTAGCCTTGACTTCTGAGAAGTAGATACCAAACAGGAGTGGGCCTACCACATAGCCCTGATCCGCTGGTGTCCGGTCTCCTGGTTAAGGTTGTCACAGTAGTTCTGAATTCTTGGATCATATCTGTGAGCCAGCCAGCAATCCAATGAGTTATGTAGGGATTTATGCCTAGTTCTGACAGTCTGTCAGCAATATCTGAGTGGGTACAGTGTTGGACTCTTTGGCCAGGTCAATGTAAGCAATATGCACCATTTTCCCCTAATCCATAGCCTCGATGACCTTCTCTAAGAACTTTACCAGGTTGAATAGGGAAGACCTTCCCTTAGCAAAGTCAAACTGGGATGGGTCCAGTGTCTGTAGGTTGACAATGTCCATGTCGATCATTTCCATGATAATTCAGTCCATGGCTTTGCATGTCAGACTTGTCAGACTAATGGTCTGTAGTTCTTGGGGTTGGTTGATGGTCCATCCTTATGATGAAGGATGACTGCTGTGGTCCTCCATTCACTTGGCAGGTAACCTATTTTCAGGCTATAGTTGAAGAGTTCCCCAAGTGTTAGGTTATGTTTTAGGCTATTTAGAAGGCAGCCATGGATATTGTCTTGGCCACTGAAGCAGCAGTTGTGGCTACAGTGAGGGCTGCCAGGACCTGCTGCCTGTTGATAGTAGGGGAGATATGCTAGAAGGGATTTCACAGGGGGTAGTGGAGGGGAGTGGGTAGGAAAGGTAGAGATACATTTATCAGCCACTACATTCACTATGTCACCCTGATCTGTGAAATTTGTGCCATTTGCCACCAGTTCTGCACACCTCATTTTTAGCTTTGTTAGACTTCATTAGGCCTCTTAGTTTCTTTTGTGGTTGAATCAGAGAACTCTTGTCTATATGAGAGTTTTTTTTCTAATTCTGGCCATAACTGTTGTTGTTGTTATATACCCTGTTAAGATAAGGATTCCACCCAGTGGGGTTTGTTTTTGGTGTTTCATCTGGGCTTACCTCTGGCAAGTACTGCAGCCTCAGTGCAACCACTTACATGTCTGTGCATGGATAAGCAGCTGTGCTCTCGGGCTTTGGGGTGAGCTGTGAATTTTGACAAACTGTCGCTTAATAGGATGGGATTTGCTTTAGAATAGTTTGTGACTGCATACTTCGCAATTGCCAGATTTTGGCCTCATATCTTGGTCTATTTCTCATAAAAGTTGTGGTTTTCTGGCAAATCACTGGGATGATTTAGGGATTAAAGTCAATAAGTAATGACATGCATTTGAGTTTCAGACTTCATATCTTTCAAAAAAATGCATGCTAATACAAATCATGTTATTCTAGCAACTTTCTATGTTTGTAAGTACAATATTTAAAATGTAGAAATGTCTGCTCAAGTGGACGGCTTAAAACACTTTAATGTTAAATGTTGAAAAAAGCACATAAGAACATATAAAATTTAAAAGTAAAACAGGAGAGATGAGCGTTTTCACATCACCGAAGGATGCTTCATCAGATCTAATGACTGCAACACAACAACTCTATTTAATCAACTCAAAATTAGTGCCTGAGATCACATGACCTCAGGGCAGGTTTCAAAGGAACATTTTCATTTAACCCTTTACCAGCAGTTGCATGCAGTAAAATCATCCATTTGGTTTTCAAGTACTCAGTGCTTGTTGTCACAGCACCACCCCTAATATTAGCCATAAAAACTTCAAGCACCAAAAAGTTAAAAACATGATTAGAGCCTTCATTTTTCACGTTTACCAAGTGCATTTCTGTCATTACATCTATTTGTACTGTAAACATGCTTTTTAATCCTATCTCTAAAATTACGATTTGTCTTTCAAACATAGTGACATTTACATACAACTCACTCAGCAAAATAAACAACATTCTGCGTATTACAGTCAGCATAAAAGTTACAGTAAAATCTGCAGCCAGTAACTGGATGTAAGAAGCAGTTACATTCAGTGATATATAAGCAAACATTGCAACCTCCACATCTGAACGCCCATTTTACTGTCAGATTTGACTCTGTTCTCATCCCAACGGATTTATAGCATAACATTCTCTTAACTGATTTGTAATTTTTAAAGGTAAATTTAGGTTCACAGCCTATCACTTCTTTAAGCTTAGGGTCTGTCATAAGTATATTCAAGTGTTTTTTAAAAGTGCTAGAAACATTATATACATTATTAGAATAGCTGAATGATAGCCTTACAATGTCACCCCCTATTTTCCTAGGTGTCTGCGTATTATTTGAGGCATCACCAAAATATGGTTGTGCTCTGTCATGTCTCTGCATCAACACTACATCCTGTATCTGATGCATCTTATATTCACTATATCCTCTCTGGCAGAAGTTCTTAGCTAAAGTATCAAAGGAAGAATACATGTCGCTGTCTTTATTGTGCAACCTCACATGGCTAAAGAACTTACATCCAGTTACCGCCACAGATTTTAACTTTTTGGTGCTTGAAGTTTTTATGTCTAATACTAGGGGTGGTGATGTGAGAAGAACCTCTGAGAACTTGGAAACCAAATGGATTATTTTAACAAACTACATATCATCAATAACACCAAAATCACATCAAAATAATGTGCCCGACAAAAAAATATAACAGTTAACTCACAAAGAAATGGAATAGCTCTCAGAAACACCAGTGTGAAATAATAACAAATTCTCCCTCAAAATCACTTCAAAAACTAAAGGTCTGTTTTTCTGCATATATAATATAAAAACTGCAGCCAAAATTCTTATACAAATATCATTGATCCTTTGTTAGTACAAGCGTAAAGCACTTATAAAAGAAGAAAAACCTTATATAAAGAACACAATGAACAGTCTACATAAAACCAAACATATACCATATTAAATTAAGTTACGTACTCAACACTTCCACTTCCATAACTCAAATGATACAAAATGAAAAAAGGCAATGCTGATCAATGAAATTTAAACAGTTTATTAAATAAACATGAAACTATGCATCAGCTAAAACACAAAATAAGCAGTTACATGAGGACCTCTCAGTATGTTATGGATGTATACATTCCATGGTCACACAACAATGACAGAAGTAAAGATATTAAAAGCAATTAGTGAAGCATATTTCAATAAGTTAAAAACCGACCTAAAAATAACTCAGTCTTAAAATCGTTCAGTTATTCTAATAGAAAGAAAATATATTTTACCAAACAGAGTACTCACAATCATGTAATAAAAAACATCATATTTAATTCTGACTTAAATATGCAACAATGATTCTGCTACAGTACTTAAAGGAATTCATTTAGATATGTATTCTCCTGCAAAAATGCATATGTCTGAAATTTCAGAATTTAAAAATATTAAACAAAACTCTGTATCAATGTACAAAAACAATATTTAAAGCTGTGGGTATGGGTATTATAGTGAAGTGATATCACTGCATAATTTACATCAACAACATTAATTATTGCTTAATAACTGTGTAGTAAGAAGTATTGTCTTGTGTTTTTATTATTTATTATTAAATATTTTTAAAACCTTTCAATTGAGGCTGTTTTGTGTAAAGATAATTTAAGCTCTAAGAGTACATTGCATGTATTTAGTGGTATTGTACAAGACCACTCCAGTAGCCTTGCTGTTCAGTCACACTTACCATTTGGAATAATATTGCACAGTATAATTGGACACCATTTCATAAGGGCCTTTTTGTAGCTGATAAATATTAGTGGGTGGTGGCAAGTGGTACTACTACCTTATAGTCTGGATAAAAGGGGCACAGCTGGAGAACCTGTGCCAACCTTCCCCAGGAGTATCTGTGTGGTTGTATATTACTCTTATCTCAAAGTGTATGCATGTCAGCTACTAGGGCAGGGACACGAAGCACTGGCTGGACAGAGAGGGTGCCGGAGGTTTTAGCTTGCCCACTAGACTGAGATCTGGACCCTATAGCTGTGCCAGTGGGGAGTCTTATTGGGGACCTGGTGAGAAAGGGAGAAACCAGCCTAAGACTGACTGTGATCTCTGTGTGCCCTTAAGAAAAATTGTACTTTACTGTGTGTGTATTTATTATCCTTTCCCTATATGGACCCCCCTCATTGGTGTTAGTAGGTGAGGATTGAGGCTCCCTGATTGCTGGGCCAGTGTACAGGCATCACACTCACTACTCTAAAATGTGTTCAAAACTGGAAGCATAAAGAAACAATAGTATACACTGCACACCTGCAAGTGATCAGTTAAAGATGTGCAACTGTTCATAGCTATGCAGTGGGCAAAAATAGTCTAGAAAATGTGTTATGTGACATGAGCATGACCAAATAACAGAAGCACTATCATATTATCATATTAATATTAAAAATCAAACTGAGATGCAGCCTGCAAAATTCTGTGGGTTATACAGTGAGCAGTTTATGGCACCAACTAGTGGGACAGATATGAAAGGAGGCATTCATTGGGGGAGGAACAAGCAAAACATACAGCATGAATCTAGTACATGACAACATGATGGGAAGAATTCAAAACAATGATGGCATCATTTTATTTTTGTGAACAGACAAAACCAGTTAGTGCACAGAACATTTTGACCAATGGCAGTAGATATCACTACAGATCATTCTAATAGTGCTTAATCAGTCAGCTGTCACTAAAACATTATGACAGTAAGATTCAAGCCTAATGAAAGCTGTATCTGTATCCATATCTATCTCTATTTCCATATTTTTATCTATATCTGCATCTATATCTATATCTATATCTGGTTTACTATCATTTTCTTGATCATACTATGTGCAAACTATCATTTCTATGAACCATAGAAACGAAAACCACCATAAGCGAACAACACTAATGTTGAACACAGAAGTGGTGAATGTTCAAATTCGACACAATTTGAACATGCGCCACACTTCCGCAAATGGAGACAGTGTCCGACACACAGTACACAACATATTTGCAGGGGGGCAAGCCCCCTGCCCTCCCCACACCCCCTGCTACTTAGATATACAAACTCCGAGATTGCACTATAGTGAGGGAAAGGGTACATTTGCCGATCCCCACTGTAGCGCGATCTGCATCAAAATGTAGAAAGTCACAACAGCAAATGCTGTATTGCATTAGTTGCTGTACATTTCTACATTTTAGTGTTTGTTCTTTTAATTCTACCAAATGTGTTGATTTGGACTAATCTGAATCGCACATAGTCTGATCGCCCATTTGATTGTAAACCTCTATAGCTATAGCTATATCTATATCCATATTTTTATCTGTATCTGCATCTATATTTATATATCAATAGTATGATTATTTTATAAATGTTCATCCTGCTAAATGGCCAATAAACAAATGATCGACCAAAAAATGAACATTCATTATACCAACAACACCGATGCTCAGAAACCTATAGATCAAAAAAGGAAATCAATTTATTTTTCCAATCTTTAAACCATAACCATACCTAACATACAGATTTTATTTATTTTACTTTACATTTGTTTACCGGGAAAGTCCAACTGGACAAAATGTCCTTTTTCAGCAGATGCCCAGGGAGAAAAGCTCCACATTTATAAATAACCATAAGATACATATACAACATACAGATACAAATATTGATTCAATCTCAGATACAAGTATAAAACGAAAATACATGTTATACATTTTACTGATATAATCATGTAGTCTAGACAGGATACAAAGAATAGCAGTACTGTGATTGTAGGTATAAAACAAGCAAATATACATATGCTTAGTAGGGGGTATACAATTCAAATACAAAAATAACAGGTTGGGTTTCTTTAGCTGCCTTAAGACATCTATTTCCTAACCAGGTTTGTTCAAGAGCAGGTCCATGATTCTGATAGGTGTGATTTGAGAAGTTTTTTAAAGTTGCAAGTGTTAGTAGTTGTTCTGATATTTAATGGCAGGGAAGTCCAAGTTTTGGCTATGCAATTGGTATAAAGGGAAACTCCAGCTGCATTATTACATTTGGATATATTTATGAAGGATTTGTTACTGGAACTAAATTACCTGTTATTGGAGTAGTGTATTAGTAGATTTTGAAGTACTGGTATTTTTTCTGGCTGATTTAATATTTAATGGGCGAAGGTGAGTTGATTATAAGCAGGTAGATTTTGTAGTTCAAGCCAGGATAGTTGTTTTAAACAGTGCTGGGATTTGAAATTTGTTACTGTGGCAAACTTTACAATTTTATTATAGCAAGTTTTGAGTTTTGCAAGGTCAGATTTCTTAATGTTTGTAATAATTTATGAGGCGTATAGTAACTAGAGATAAGATGGGCTCTTGCTATAGTGGCCTTTGAAGACTTATTTAGAAAGTGCTGATTTCTGTGCAGGGTTCCTAGATTTTTGTGAACTTTTTTATGGTCTGTGATATGTGTATGTCAATTTTTATATTATGGTCAATGACCACACCAAGTAAGTTTGTCTGAGAAACTGGAGAAATAATTGTATGATTTAATGATGATATATTGAATGGTTGCTGGGAGTCTGAGCTCTAGTTGGATAGAAGAGCATGAGTTTTGTTTTGGCAGGGTTAAGTATAAGTTGTGCATTGTTTAGCCAAGATTCCACAGAATTAAATGACTGCTGGGTGATTTTTTATTTATTTATTTATTTTTTTTGTAATGGTATGGCAGCACATATCTGGGTGGAATCATCAGCATGTTGAACTACAGAGGCAAGTAGGGTGGCAGTATGAAGATTGTTAGTAAAGATAATAAAAAAGCCCCAGAATTGATCCCTGTGGAACTTCCAGGGCTACAGGCAGTAATGAATAGAGATTTTGTTGCCATGTTACAGCTTGCTGGCATCCAGTTAGACATTTCTGGAACCAAGTGCAGAATGGTTTACTTTAAGTTCTGACAGTGTAGTTAATGGTTTAGAATGAGAGACAGTATCAGAAGCTGTGGACAAATCAAGAAAGATGGAGGAAACTAAATTGTCATCATTGTGATGGCGGTTAATAATGTTAATAAAGTTAACAAGGGTGGTGGTAGTGCTATGATTAGGATGGAAACCAAGCTGGGTGTTAGATTATTGTTGTTTTTTAGATAGTTCAAGATTTGTAAATGGATGCACCTCTCAAGTATTTTTGATATTGGTGATATTATAGCTATTGGCCAGTCTTCTTCTTCTTCTTTCAGCTTTTTCCCAGTTAGGGGTCGCCACAGCAGATTACCTGTCCGCTCAAGATTGGCAGTAGAGTTTTACTGTGTCGAGTTGCCAGCCCGGCTACCAACCTTCTACTGAAGGCACACACATGCACACACACCTAGGGCCAATTTAGAGTGTCCAATCCACCTACAGCATGTCTTTGGGATGTGGGAGGAAACCGGAGCACCCGGAGGAAACCCACGCAACCACAGGGAGGACATGCAGACTCAGCACAGAAGGCACCCCAGCCGAGGATCGACAACGCTAACCACTGCACCACCGTGGTCGCCCTTTATAGCTGTTGGCCAGTAATTTGATAATTCTGTTGGGTTACCATCTTTGTGTAGTGGGATGATATGTGATACTTTCTAGATTTTAGGGAATTGTTCTGAGATGGATTGATTTATTAATATGGATACTGGATAGAGGATATTGCTACTGCAGCAATTTTTAGATATTCGGTAGGTAGATAGCAGCAAGTGTAGCAGGTTTAAGCCTTTTGAGATATTTAACTATGGTGTTTATTGGGGCATGTTGGAAAGAGAAGTTATTGGGATCTAGTGTGGGTACTGTGTGAGTCTGGATAGGGGAAGAATAATTATTGTTTGTAAGGGATTGTATGGATTCAGTGAAGTATCTGTTAAATTGTAAAGCTATGTTGTTTTTAGTATTTATTAGTGTGGGGAGACAGTACTTGTTTGTCCTGGCTGTAGGATTTTTTTTATATCAGCCCAGAATTTTTGTGGGTTTCTTTGAATTTTTTTAATTGGACTCTGCTATAGTAATTTATTTTGTTCTGTCTGATATATTTTTTATCTTTATTTCATAGTTCTAGATGTTTGTTAGTTGTAGTTTTATCATTGAGCCATTTCTCCCATGCCTTATCTCTAGTTTTTAACAGTAATCTTGTTTTTTTAGTTAGCCAGGGGGCATAACTGGATTTTATCCTTATTGTTTTAGGGAGGGCCAAGACATTTAGGACATTGACGAAGGTTGAGTTAAAGTATTCAACTGTAGTATCTAAAGGGAGATCTTGGAGTGGTGCCCAGTTGCATTTTTAAAACAGTTATGAAGTCTTGGGAATACATATTTTATTATCTCAGATATTTTTATTTATTTATTTTATTTTATTTGACATTTGTTAACTGGGTAGATCCAGCTGAGCCAGAGGCCCATTTTCAGTGGAGAGTCGAGACCCAAGGAGAAATGCTCCAGTGATTAAGTAATGTTCATAAAAAAATACAGGTATATAATAAACAATACATTCAGAGTTTGACATAATAATCCGTAGTAAAAAACATGCAATAAGGAAGTTACAGTAATATGGAGGGAAGCCTTCTAGCTTATCAGTGGGAGTGGTAAGCACTAGGTAGCCTATCTACCACAAGAGTGGTTTCTGGCCCAGAAATTGTAGTTTATTGGTTGTTTGGCAGTTTTTCCATCTCTTTCAACTTACTGGTTAAAAGTCCATGTTTGTGCTTGTTTCCCATCTTTCCTGTAACTAGTCTAGTCCAGATACAGATTTGCTGTAACCAGGACTGTTTGTAAGCTTCTGAGCCCCCCAAACCTTTCTGTGTTGGAGGGAAGCCTTCTAGCTTATCAGTGGAAGTGGTAAGCACTAGGTTGCCCATCTACCACAAGAGTGGTTTCTGGCCCAGAAATTGTAGTTTATTGGCTGTTTGGGCAGTTTTTTCATCTCTTTCAACTTTCTGGTTTAAAAGCCCATGTTTGCGCTTGTTTCCCACCTTTCCTGTAACTAGTCTAGTCCAGATAAAGATTTGCTGTATCCAGGACTGCTTGTAAGCTTCTGAGCACCCCAAGCCTTTCTGTGTTGGAGGAAAGCCTTCTAGCTTATCAGTGGGAGTGGTAAGCCCTAGGTAGCCTATCTACCACAAGATCCAGGTACAGATTCTTAGTTTTAGCACTTGAATTTGCTTATTTGTGCTCAGCACTTGTTTAGAACTTGTTGTTAGCACTAAATAAGCTACAAAGTACTACAGCACTCAACCTTCCTCTTTATCTAGAGGAAAACAGTTTTTGTACTTACTTTCCTCACTTGCTTAGAGAAAAACAGCTTTTATACTCACTTTCCTCACTTGTCTAGAGGAAAGTAGTTTTTTATTCAGGCATGTCCAAGGGTCAGCTCCCAGTGTTCTCTCTTGTCTATCTGATGAATCTGGGCATCTTGGGGCAATGTAGCAATTGTCTCATATACACAGACAACCCTCTCCTCCTACCACCCAACACTACAACCTGTGAGAGATGCACTTATCTAGCCAAACTGGAGGTAAAGCTCTCTCCAACCAAGACTGAACTTTACAGTCAAGAGGAGAAGGTAAACACTTGCACCACACCACACTCATCACATAGTCCCACTAAACCTACACTACCAAAATCGACACATAGAAACACAAAAACATTCACAGAGGCTCTCAATAATAATTTGCTCAAGCAACAGAGACCTCCAAAGCAGAAACGCAAGCAACCTCCACCCCCCAACACAACCCAAATGCACATAGCCCACAGACTGTGTGTCAATAAACCATATGCCCATAAGGCAAAACAACTTACCCAACACACTAGTCATAGGTGACTCTATAATCAGGTACACTGATGTTCCACTCACCAGCCTAAACAAGGAGAAGGTTACTGTCAGCTGCCTGTCAGGTGCCAGTATCCGCCACATAACCCATGCACTCAGGTCATTCCACAACAAGTACAAATACAACTCTGTCATTGTCCATGTTAGTGTGAATGACCTGAAGATGTACCTCCCTGGACTACATGAAAAGAGACATGGAAGAGATCTCCAATCTTGTAGCCCAGGCAGGTATGACCCTAGCCCTGAGTAGCATCCTGCCATCACCCAGAATGATACTGCAGTACAAGGACAAAATGATTGACTTCAACAATTGGCTAAGCTTCTGGTGTCATTCTAAGGGGATCCAGTATCTGTCTGCCTGGGGTGACATGGTTGACAGACCACAGTGCTCTGCATAGATGGCCTGTACCTTTCGCCCTTGGGATTTCAGATACTGGCAAAGGGTTTTGCTGCCCCTATAGTGCCATTTTTAGGCAAGGTTCAAATGACAAATTCACCACTGTAACAGGAATAGGCAAGCAAAAACTGAGGGTAATGCTACTCAATTCTAGAAGTCTAAACCTCAAAATGCACTCACTTGAGGCACTCCTTAAAATGGAGAACATTGATATCTGTGCAGTGACTGAGACCTGGTTTAAGGCTCTAGAGAGCACCGCTGCATTACCAGGCTATAACTCATACCACACTTATTCGGCCAGCTAACCTAGACCAGAACATCAAAGGTGGAGGTGTGTCCATATTCATTAAGGATATCCACACCTCCAGGCTAGTTGCGCAGCATAATGCATACAAGGTTATCCAAGTGCAACTAACTCTGGGCAAAACTGCAATCCAAATTGTAGCTTGCTACAGATCCCCCACCATGCCCCAGGATTCCCACTCCTCTTTTCTTGATATACTGGAAACTATTAGGGTTCAACCAAACACCCTAATAATGGGCGATTTCAACTGCCCCACCATTAACTGGGAAAACTACTCATGTGCCAAATCCTTTGCTCAATGCTTTCTAGAATTCATAAATTCCAAAGCCCTGGATGAACTTGTCCACACCCCCACCAGGGGCAACAATATCCTAGACCTAGTCATTACCAACATGAGTGACTGGTGTTCCACACCTGAAGTCAACTCCTTGTTGGTCAGATCTGACCATAAGATAATCACCCTAGATATCTGCATTCCACCCACCTTTAAGGAAACCATGGTAAAAAATTTCTCCAAAGCCAACTTCATCCTTCTTAAGACAGAAGTGGAGAACGTCATGACACCCATGCAGATGGACAATACAGTTATGACTACTGAATCCTACACAAATGCACTCTATAAGCACTTACATGAGTGCATGGATCGTGCTATCCCAAACATAACCAAGATGCTATCCTCCAAAAAAAAGGAAGCCAATCTGGTGGTCCCCTGCCATAAACAAACTCTACAACAGAAGGATGAAACTGTTGCAAAAGAGAGTAAAATCACATGAGTGGAGGAGCTCCCTGGTCAGCCTCAGTAAGAAGCTGAGATCCCTTATAAGAGCCTCCAAAGCTAGCTATGAAAACAAAATTGCCACTGATTCTAAGGGCAACCACAAAGCATTCTATAGCTATGTCAAGAATCTCAATGGCAACACCCAGATCTGCTCTGAGTTACAGCTCAACAGCACGAAAATTACAGAATCAACTAATATTGCCAACATCCTGGCAGCTAGGTTCAGTGCTAACTTTACCCCCCTCTCGCCCCCAAAGGGCCCATATCTATACAGGAAGAATGCAGAGTCCCTGTAATCACATCAATGCAGGTAAAAGCTGCACTGTCTAAAACCAAAAACACAGCATCCATGGGAATGGACAACATCCCAGGCTGCGTTTTACATGAACTTCAGAACGAACTGGCTCCCCACCTAAGCACCATGTTCAGTCATAGTCTCACATCAAGCTTTGTGCCCACTGAATGGCACACAGCAACAGTTATCCCACTCCACAAAGGGGGAGCCACCACTGATCCTGGGAACTATCGCCTATTAGCCTGACGAGCCTGGTCTGCAAGGCCATGGAATGTATCATCATAGAACTCATAAACAAAGACATTGGTAACCTCCAAACTCTGGACCACACCCAGTTTGGGTTTGTGAAAGGCAGATCATGCCTTCTGAACCTGATCAACTTCTTTGAGGCTGTCACCAAAGTTGTAGACGAGGGTAAGGTGGTTCACACAGCCTATCTTGACCTCACCAAGTTGTTCGACACCATCCCCATTCTGGAATTATAAAGTCACTAAACTAGGTATAAATCCCTATGTCACAAGCTGGGTTATGAACTAGTGCACTGACAGAACCCACGCTGTAAAAGTTGCAGACTCCAAATCTGACTTCAAACCAGTGACAAGTAGAGTACCACAGGGTTCAGTCCTGGGACCTCTCATGTTTGGTATCTACTTCTCTGAAGTACAGGCTAGCACAGAAGACCTCAGGATAATGAAGTTTGCAGATGACTGCAAACTAGGAGCCATAGTTGAGTCCCCAAATGATGTGGAGATCCTACAGAAGGGCCTCACTGAGACAGATCCCTGGTGTCAGAGGCATGGCCTCAAGCTCAATGCCAAAAAGTGCATTGTCATTCCCTTTGATAAAAACTCTGTACACATGAAGTATCACATAAATGGCAGTCTACTTAATGCCAAATGTGTGATGAGAGACCTTGGGCCCCAGGTGGACAGTAGTCTCTCCTTTGATAATCACATCACCACAGTAGTCAGGAAATCCTTCTATGTGGCACACCACATCACAAAAGGGTTCTCATCCAGGAAAAAAGAGGTCATTGTTCCCCCTCTACTCGGCACTCATTAGACCCATTATAGAGTACAATGCCCCTTTTGGAATGTACCTCACAAGACATCTGCAGCAGCTGGAAAGGCCACAGAAGTACCTCACAAAAAGGAGTACTGGCCTCAGATGCCCTACACTGACCATCTCAAAAAACTCCAGCTTTACTTTGTAGCATATCACCTACTCCAAGGAGATCTCTGCCTAACATATAAAGCTATGTTAAACCCAGAGCTGTCGGACATGTTACACCTAAAGAAATCCTAATCCCTCCAAGCTACATGCCCTAAGGACCTAAACCTTCTCACCACAATAAACAGGACATGCTGGAGGGATAGATTCCTGTCCCAGAGACTTCCTATACTCTGGAACAAGCTACCCATCTATGTCAAGCAAAGTTCCTCATTTGCACTCTTCAAGAAAAATCTTGATGAGTGGATGGGAAATAGAAAATACACCCCGGGGATCACTTCTGTGGCTCTGCTCAACAGGGGCACAGGAAATTAACTTTCTTGACTGGCGTAAGCTGGGGAACCTTGTTGGCTAAGCTTACTTAGGCCCTTGGGCCGATAACCTAGTACCTACCTATGAGCCCATGAACCTATATAATTCATAGTTTTTTTCATGAAGCATCCAAGAAAAAAAACTTTTATACTTGTGGGGAAAAAAGACATTTTAAGATAGTAAACAATAGATATTTACAATACTTGTGTATAAAATGACATTTTAGATAGCAATAGATATTTACAAATAAGTCAAGTTAAGTATAGGTAAGAGGTGAAGAGAGTTGAAGTTACTACAGGTAAAACAGGCAAAAATATGATGATGAGAGAAATAGTAGAGTATGATATATGTTATTGCATGAAGTAAAATAGGAAACAACTGCAAAGTTGAGATAGGATACAGTGCAGGAGTAGTCTAGGGAGATGTTACTGGAGGAAAGAAAAAACACACACAATAGAAGTGGATAATGGAATGTGTCGTGAATTAGTATGATAAAAGATGCATGCATACAGGTATATACGTGCAGACACGGTGATAGGTGATAAATAAATTTATATGGATTTATTCAGTGTCAGAGAATGTAAGTTGGAATATGGTCAACAAGGGTGTCTGGGAGACAGTCAGAATGTAGGGATAAATTTGGCCTGTTTGTATTTCAGTATTGTTAAAGTTTGGGATTGTTAGGTATAGAGTTTCAAAATTGAGATTGTTTTTATATAGAAAGGCGATACCACCACCTCTTTTCTGTTGTCTATCTAGCCTATGTATGTTATATCCTGTGCAAAGTATTTATTTGTTAGGGATGTCTAGTTTTAGCAAGGTTTCTGTTATAAGTGCTATATCGGGAGTATATATAGCAATGGTGGCATGCAATTCTTGAATTTTGTTTATGATGCTCCTGAGATGTATATTAAGTAGTAATAACTCTGTACCTTTTCTAGGGAGATTTAATAGTTGCTGGGGATGGGTTGGGGTGTGAAGATCTAGATGGGTTGAATTTGTTTTGGAGCCAGGGTTAGGGTGAATGTCCCCACTAAGTATAAGATGCGATGCAATGAGAACTATAAATTTTAAGTATTTTGATATAAACTTTTATTTCTGTGTAACATTAGGGTTTGATTGTTGTGTGAGTAAGGTAAATGGTGCATGGTTTATGGTTGTGGGATTATAGGTAGTTCTGCTTTTATTAAATTTGTATGTTTCAGTTGTAATGGGTCTGGGAAGGGGGTAGTGTATGTAGATTGTGTGTTGTTAAGTTCTGTATGGTAAGAGATTATGTGAGCTATAATAGGTAGAAATAGCAGGATTGACGGGTATACAGTTATATTGCTTACTACTAATGTTTCAGATAAGTCTAAGTTAAAGTAATAATATTATGGGTGGGTAGGAATAATTGTTAGCTGTAAATGAGTTTTGATATGTGGGGGATTTAAAACCATTATTTTGTCCAGTTATGACTTATTACACTAAAAAAATGTATAATAGCAGGCAGTTAAGCAAGCGGATTGTGATATATGAGAGTTAGTACTAGGCAGTTTAATTTGATAATTGGAATGATATAAATTTGGATTTATCTTAGCTGTGATATGATTGCTTTACTTCAGGGAAGTGGCTATTTGGGAATAAGTTTAGGCATAGCAGGGGTGAGTGGTTAATGGGGGTAGGGTAGGGTAGGGGACTGAAGAGAGCCCAAGCAACAATAGGGCAAGTGGAGTGAGGAGAGCCAGCCAGTGTGTGCTTATTGAAGATAGGGAGGAAGTTAAAGGAACTGTAGTCCCTTGGTGATTTTTATTTTTAAAGCAAGTAGATTTTGCTTATTTTCAAACAACACTCTGGCGAAATCCTAAAGGACTGCACTAATCACAAAACAGCTATAGGGTAATTTTGTTTTTCTTACTGTTATACACTAGCAACAACTGTAAGGAGAACAATTACAGATATAGGTAATTAAGCTTACTATTTTACCCAACAACAACTAAGGGGAGACAAATACACTTAGAGCTTATTTATCAGATTTGGGGGATACATAAGACAGAAACTGCTTGATATCATCATCATTGATGGTGCACTTTCCAAATACCCTAATTAGAAACCAGTTAATTAATCAGCATTTAGACCATGACCTGCACTGATTTTTGATGCTGTAAGTTTCTTTATTTCAGCACTTTACAGTTCCCAGTCGCTTGCGTGGATTCACCGAGCACAGTTAAAAGAAATTACAGCTGAAATACTGGATATTTTCAGGGATAGTTGCTAGAGTTAGAGTACTGTAAAGAAAAGTTATAGAGTGAACATATTTGCTGATACTTACACAAGTAAACCTCTATTTAAGCAAAAACCTTTCCTCACTTACTGTAAGCACCTCTTGTGGCAACTATAGCATAATACATTATACTTATATAAACTATTAACAGTGTTTAACTAAAAGGAAAACACAAGACTTGCAGTAAAATAGAGAGATATACATACAGATACAATTAGGAAGCTTAAATACTCTATGCAATTCTTATGGAGGCTACGCTACTATACAATAAGCATATGGAAACACTGTCAGTATTACATAAAAGGAACAATCAACAAGAAAAACCTTGCAGAAAAATAAAGAGAATTTAAACATTTATAATCAATTAAAAATTATAACTCAGTCCCATAGGATGCTAATAGCATTCCAGTTTACTTATAATAATTGTGTGACTATCACTACAATCATTAATTTTTGTAAAGGGGCCTGTACATTATAAACATAAAACCTAGCCTTAGAGATAATTACTAAAACTGCTATATAGTTGTTTTAGTAGTACAGAGAGTTATAACATCAGCATTTCAGAGAAGGCCTGTTAAGCATGATAACAGTTGGCATAAAGTCAATATACATAATTATGTATCGTTACCCCTTATGTCAACAAAAATTCAAATATGAAAGAAAAACAGATGTTAAATGCCATTAATATTCTAAGTTCTGCTTTTCAGTAGCATACAATTTAAGTTGCATTGAGAAAATAGCAAGGATACTTACATGGGAAGTACACAGGACCAGTGAAGAGAAGAAAAGTATCTGGTTTATTTTTTTAAAAATGGCACTCGGTCAACAGTAGGTTTAAATAAAGTAACTAGTAGGCCCACTGAAATTTACCTGAATAGTTTTAGTGTTATGGAAAGTTTTTTTTTCCTAAGATAAGATGCAGGGTTGATGTTATGAGCAGTATTAATGTTAGCAGGAACTGCCAATCCTAACCCTAACTTAACCATTCACCTTACCTTAAAAAAATGTATAAGATGACCACTACACAAGACTGCTTGGACACTCCCCATGCATGTCGGCATACGCATACATACACAACAATAAATCTATCCCTATACCTAACCCTAACCTGCTAACACTCACACATACACTAAAGCTATCCCTTTATCTTTTTCCTTCCTCTAACCTTAACACACACACACACTCTCTCATATACATAAAAGCTATCCCATTACCCTAATCAAAACACACAGGCACACATATTACCATGGAGGAGGACTTATTACACATGCTGAATCTGAGAAAACTGGGGTGTACCACAGCTTCAGGTAAGCTGCCAAATGCACAACATACACAGGCAATACGAAATGGCATCCTGCATGCTACTGAAGAAGTGCATACTTTACACAATCATTACAGACTGTAAAACATTTTGATCATTATTGGATTGTAGACAGGGGATGTACTATATTGTATATTAAATTATGAATTACATTTTGCAGAAGTGTGTTTATGTTTTACTGAAATTAAATGCCACTGCAATGTTAATTATGGGTGCCTAAACAGTTATAAAATGTGCCCAATAATAGAATATTTCACTGGGAAAACGCTGGTATAAATCAATTTGCTGGCTTATGTCTTACATTGTGAGACTGAATTCAACAGTAGCAAGCTTCTTTGTGTAGATTTTCTCGGTTGTCTTAACGTATGGGAACACATTTAGATATACTAAAAACAGTTGTGAGCATTCTTTCTCACAAAACCCTGGGGAAAACTATATAGTTGCTGTTTAAGGTTTCTTAAAATAGAAGGATTTCTTGGGAATTATGTAGGGGATATATGTGCTTGGGTTAGCAGAACAATGAAATTAAATTAACCAACTGTTTATCCCACCCAAGCATTCTTCATATTTATGTAGTTATACCCTGCTGCTATCTAATGAGTACTGCCCACCTTAAATTTATCTCACAGAACATGGCTAGACAGGAAGTTAAGTAATCGTTACAGTGGTAGAGACCTTTTTGTGCTGTTCTTCAGCAACATTTGCAGTTAGGACTTCTACCTGTTTTTAAGTTCAAACTCTCGTTTTTCTGTTATTTAAACCATTCAGTATTTGCAGTCAGATCCATGAGCTTAGCACTTTGGACTGTGTCATGCTGTTACAAAGTTGTTTTGGATAAACTAATAACTGAAATACATTTTACTAGGCAAACATAGCATGGAAAACAATACCACTGGGTTGAGAGCAGGTCCATGAATAATGGAATACATATATCTTACACCAGCATAAGTGCTGTATATTGTTTGTTGTTCCTATGTCCTTTCAACATTTTAAGCTGAGCCCCAAAACAAAACTCTTATTTTCTATAAACCTTTGATAGCATTTTCCTCTGTCATTATCACATAATTCTTATAGGACCTCGTTGTGAAAGAATTCCCATGCCTTTCAGTAAAAAGACATGCTAGCACTTCATTTGTCAGCCAGTACTGAATTTTTGATGTAGATTTGTCTTTATTTTATTTATTTGAATTTGTTAACTGCTGCATACTAATAAACAGGTCTATATTAGAACATTGAAGTTTCAAAACTTCGAATGTTCTAATATCGAACCCTACTCAGTGAAAGCTGAAAATACCGAAGCAACAGAAAACCGTTGCTTTGGTATTTTCAGTGCTGTGGTGGAAAGTTACGGGTCGGGTTCATGTAAGTGTGTGATTGAGTACAGGTTAGGTTAGTTAGGGTTAGGGTGCGGGTTAAGTATGTGTGCCATTATGTGGACGTGAGGGTTAGGGCAGGTTAGGTGAGTTAGGGTTAGGGAGCGGGTTAGGTATGTGTGTGATTGTGTGGACGTGAGGGTTAGGGCGGGTGCGATAGTGACGGACCTTAGGGTAGGGTTTGGGTTAAGGTAAGTGGGTAGTTAGTGGTGTGTGATAGTTTAGTGTAGGGTTCGGTGTAAGATTTTAGGTATATGTGTGTGAATTGCTGTTTGTTTGGTGTGCTTGTGTTGTGTGTATGTGTTTTGGAACAGCAAATTTTTTCCCTAGGAAAAAATTCACTGTTGTGTATGTTCGATGTTTTCAGCTTTCGCTGAATAGGGTTTATATTTGAACATTCGAAGTTTTGAAACTTTGATGTTCTAATATAGACCCATAAATGGGTCTATATTAGAACATCAATGTTTCAAAACTTTGAATGTTATAATATTGAACCCTATTCAGCCAAAGCTGAAAATATCGAAGCAACAGAAAACCAAATTTTTTCCTATGGAAAGAATCTGGTTGTCCTTTTCTGTTGCTTCGGTATTTTCAGCACTGTGGTGGAAAGTTACAGGTCGGGTTCAGGTAAGTGTGCGATTGAGTGCGGGTTAGGTGAGTTAGGGTTAGGGTGCGGGTTAGGTATATGTGCGATTGTGTGGAAGTGAGGGTTGGGGCAGATTAGGTGAGTTAGGGTTAGGGCGCGGGTTACGTATGTGTGTGATTGTGTGGACGTGAGGGTTAAGGCGGGTTAGGTGAGTTAGGGTTAGGGCGCGGGTCAGGTAAGTATGCGATTGTGTGGACGTGAGGGTTAGGGTGGGGTAGGTGAGTTAGGGTTAGTGCGCAGGTGAGGTGAGTGTGTGACAGTGACGGACCTTAGGGTTAGGGTTTGGGTTAAGGTAAGTGGATAGTTAGTGGTGTGTGTATAGTTTAGTGTAGGGTTTGGTGTAAGATTTTAGTTGTATGTGTGTGGATTGCTATTTGTTTGGTGTGCTTGTGTTGTGTGTATGTGTTTTGGAACAGCAAATTTTTTCCCTAGGAAAAAATTTGCTGCTTCGTATGTTCGATGTTTTCAGCTTTCGCTGAATAGGGTTCGATATTAGAACATTCGAAGTTTTGAAACTTCAATGTCCTAATATAGACCCTAATAAACCAAGTGAACAATCTTCAGGCCAGTCTGGAATGTACAGATAGGATTTTTTTTTCAGCTAAAAGAGCAGACCTTGGTGCAATATGAATTACTACAGTACAATGAATAAACATTTGCCAAACACAGAGAAGAAACATGAATTTTTTTAACAATTAGAAAGAGAGGTTATGATATAGCATTTACATAATGAAGTTGTTCTTAACAAAGGGTTTATATAACTTGCAGCTGACTACATGTTGACTGTATTTACAAGCTGCTCATCTGGCAGGGCAGGGGGTTGACAAAGATGAAGCCTGAGTCATTAAATAAAGCCAACTGTTGGTTAATCCTGTGTTAGCCCCACATACTAGAATGGATTATTGATATAATGCAATCACATTACAGCCGAGTTACGTCTTCAGGTGTTTCTGCAGTTACCTCCTACTGCGCCTCTAGGCGTCAAATATTGTCTGTTCATATTTGCATTAATAATTCCAAAACCATGTTACATACAAGGTATCAGAATAGTTTATCTTGAAGCATGCATGATGGCAAACACAACTGTATTGGTATATGACCTCTATCCATGAGTATTTGTTAGAACTGTAAGGTGATAACTTCATTTTTTAAAGGCTGAATCCACACCCACTGGGAGTTAAAGGTACACACTCAAAAGAACTGCTATGGAGGGGAAAGAAATTACTTACCTTTCTAAGAGACTGTGGTGGTGTAGAGGTCAGTGATGTAGCCTCACAGCAAGAGGTTCTCCAGTTCAATTCTCATCTGGCACACCTTCTGTGTGGAGTTTGCATGTCCTCCCTACGGATGAATGAGTTTTAAAGACATGCAGGTAGGTCTGTGCATGAGTGTGCTTTCTGTGAAGGTTGGGCTCTGGGCTGGCAACTCAACACAGTAAAAACTCCACTGACAATCAGTCTGCAGAACAGTGATCTGCTGTGACGAGCCCTAACAGGGAGAATCTGAAAGGCATTGCTATGATTGTATGATATCACTTTAGTCTTTTCCCAGTGTTTCTGATGGATACGGCTGTACTGTGTATTGTATGACATGTACATTCACACACTTGCACAGTACATTAGTGAAGTGCAACTGATTTGGTGGAGAAACCACTTACTTCTTAGAAGTGTTTCTGTTGTGTGTCATTGTTTTTCATTTCTTATTTGGAAGTTGTGAACACACAATAGAATATTTCTAAGAAGAGTGCAACTTTACCATATCCTATCTCTGTGGGATGTATTCAATTTACAATGGGTAAGTTTGTTGGCCTGTACAATTAATATACACATTTTTAAATAATAAAGATCTTTAGATGGAAAATTCTTATTTTATCATGAAATGCAGTGTGTTTATTAAACTGATGTCTTTGACTATACGGGTTTTACCTTTCATTTGAGAAAGCATTATAATCATCACTCCACACAGATAGCTTTTATTTGTTTGTTTGTATTTAACTGAGGCAGAGCACTGATCCATACATGGACATTTATCTGATTCAGTTCTGGAGTGCTCTCTGGATAAGTGACTTGTTTAGAGTCACATAAAATGCAAATGGAAGCTGGATAAGTCAAACCATGCACTACAGGAAGCAGCTCATTTACAGTTGCTTAGCAGCTGTTGAACTATAATTTATTACGAACGATGCAATTGTTGTTACTTGCTAATGTGTATGTTAGTAATTTAACTACTTCACAAATCTCCTCAAGAGAGGCATTGCTTATCCAGCTTGATTACCTTATTAACAAAATCTAAGTAATAACCAAATGCACTACCATGATGTCAGAAATGATCATTAGTGTAGAACATGGGTGCCAGTTGAATTCTGTCACTACAGTATTTGAAAGAATACAATTACAAGCATGAATGTGAGGAAATAGAAGGAATTATAGTCACCTTGGGAACATGGTTTCTACTTTCTTAGAAGTACAAAAAATATATATCACAAAACATAATATTAAACACTGGTATGCTAGTCCCATAGTTTACCTAACTACCAGTCTCCTGTTTTTCAAGATAGGTTTCAAGGGAATTTTATCATTTAGCCCTGGGCTGTTGTTTTGTGATATATATTTTTTATATTTTTTATACTTTTATATGTTTATATAGATTTTTATTTATGGTAACTGACTTACACATTCATTCACTCTTGAGTTTTATCCATATGTATGTGATGTTTTAATATGTTTATTTGTTATGATATATTTTTAATGCATTAGAATGTGTTCAGAGTATGAATTTAAGATGAGTGCTGACTTGATTAGCATCAATTATCTAATTATCAGTTAGCTATATAGCAGTAGGTGATTTTATACTCTGTTAAAGGTTTGACAAAGCCTCTTGGCGAAAGCGCTTACCTTCACGTGTCTGGAATAAAAGGATATTATTTTTACTTTGCCTCTGGATTTTATCTGTCTGCTGTTGGAATTTATATCAAATATCATCACTGTTAGAGACTGTATTTCGAGTGCACAGTTATATGCTGAACATTTGACTCTGTGCTGGGTTGCTCCTGAGCGTTTATATTTATTACAGTTATTTTGCAAATTCTTTATTAATCCACAGTAAAGCAGTCCAAAAGACAATCCTCACTTGAATTATAATCCACACATAAATGCCTTAACTTTTTCACCACATTTTCGTCCACATTTGAACTTCATCAGATGTATGCAAAACACCTCAACAATCATGTCTTTATATAGAAACTTCAATTAAAACTAACCAATCCCTCCTTCTTTTTAATAAATCAAATAAATATTTCCCTAGGTGTCTCATTTGCTTATTTATTGCAATAAGGGAGCCCTTTGAGTTAGGTGACCATTTTCTACTGCTTTTGGCCCCAGTTTCTTTCTCCTGTTATATAGCCTGTTTATGGCAGATGTCCACCAAAGAGGCTTGTCTTACATGAGGAACTTAATTTTATCCTATCGGGTACAAATGAGTTGATGCAACTGTGGAGGTGTTTATACAAGGTATTGGTATAAACCTCAGCATAGATATCCTTACCATCAGTAAGAGTAGGGACTACGAAACGAGTAATATCATCTATTAAGAGATTATAGTTTGCTTTGGAGAAATTTTTTTAGTTTAGTTCCAGATGAGGGAGGGTCAGACACTATTGTTACTTCTAGTGTGACTGACTTGTGGTCAGATCTCACTAGAGATGACTGTACACTTGGGGGTGGCGCAATGATCACTCATGTTCGTGAGTACCAGATCCAGAATCTTTGAACCCCTAGAAGGGATGTCGAATAACAGGTCCAGGAAATTGGAGTTTACAAAGTTCAAGAATCTCTGGGCAAGCTTTTGTGCAAGTGTAGTTAGATCAATCTATTGATTAGTAGTTGAAGTCTCCCAAAGTCAGGGTGTTTGGTGGTATATTGAGGGACTCCAGGAGGTCCATGTAGACACTGTGGGTGTTCTAGTTCATGAAGGGGGTCCTATAAATGGTGATAATCTGAAGAAGATTTTTACCTATGGAGAGTTGTACGTGGATACGTTTGAGGGATTAATTTAGGTGTACCAATCAGGAGGAGTATTTGTCTTTAATAAAAATAGATACTCCTCCTCATTTAGATTTCCCACTCTCATCTAATGGTCTGAGCAAGTGGAAGGCATTGTAACCCGTTATAGCAGGGGTGGTCCCCGCAGCATCTTCCAAGGTGAGTGAGGCCTCCAACGTGTGTAGTTTTAGGTTAAGACTCCTTGCGTTTAGCAGCATGATCTTGATACTGTTTTTTGAGGAAAAGTTTATGTTGGAAATTTTGTACTTGTGACATTGCCTAAAAAAGGCACTAAGGGGAAGATAACAGCCTTTGCCAGAAACCAAAATTGTAGGGGTGACAGGTGAAAACCATTTCTGGCAAAGCACTGAGGTCTGTCAACCATGTATTCCCAGGCCGACAGGAACTACATCCCCTTAGAATGACACCAGAAATTAAACCAATTGTTGAAGTCAATCATCTTTTGCTTGTATTGCAGTGTTATCTTGGATGAGGGTGGTATGTTGCTTAAGGGTAGGGGTATACCTGCCTGGGACACATTATCCAAGAGATCAGTCATGTAGTCCAGAGACATAAATCTCAAGTCATTCACACCAACAAGTACTATGACAGAGTCATAACAGTATTTGCTGCTGAGAGATCTGAGTGCGTATGTGATGTTCCAGATCCTGGCACCAGACAGGCAGCTAACTGTGACCTTCTCCTTATCTAACCTGGTGAGTGGCACATCAATGTGTCTCATGACAGAGTTGCCTATGACTAGTAAATTTGGTTTTGTATTACACCTTACTGGCTTACCTGTTGACACAATGGTATGTGTGCTTTTATGTGTAGTGTGTTTATCTATAAGTGAGCTATGTGTGGTTTGCTTCTGTTTGGGAGGTTTCTATGTTTTGGGTAGTTTTAGAGAGGACCTCCTCATATGTGAGGTTATGTTGGCTGCATGGTAAGTGAGGGTGGTGCTATGTGAGTGTTGACAACTTTCTTGGAGTCAGGTATACTGACTGATGAGTGACAGACCATTGATTTTGTGTTTTTTATGTAGCTGCAGAGTATCGTAGAAGAAGTGAGCTGTCAGTGCACATGAAAAAATTGCTATATTGTCTCAGGATTTCTAATTTGACCAGGTAGGCTAGAGCAATGGTGGGGTATTGTCTTTCCATAGTGCTAGGTAAGCGGTGTGGTTGGTAACGGGCATTGACCAAAAATTACCTGTTGGGGTTCCTGTGGGAAGGTAGTCTACTAGTATAGATGAAAAATACTAGAGAGGGTAGCTCAGAGGCTGTACTGATCTGCAGACTACAAAAGCCCTCACTGGAGAACAGACTACAGCTAAGAGAAAATTTACTCTTCCTATACCTGGCAAGTAGTAATCGGATCATGCATTAGTGTGGGATAGTGACTGGCACTACATGTTGCACAAACCCGAGTAAACATGGGGCTTTTAAAATAAATGAAAAAAACTTACTGGTGGGAAAAATAGCCAATCAAAAGCTCATAAGAGAGCCCTAGTCCAACAAGCTTCAATGGATGGATCTGTAGCCACACATCCCCTGCCACAAGGGTACAGAGGGCTCTCTCTAGAAAAAGTTTCCTGCGGGTTAGTACTCAATTCGAATACAAACAGAACTAGACACAGCAGGATCTGTGGCTAGTCTATACTGCTCATTACAAGTGGGCAGAACACAAGATGAAATGCAGAGGTTGAAACACAGGTACAACTTACAGTAAAAATGAAATAATAAGCAAAAACACTGAAGACAGCAGGTGCAAAAATACAAGCAATAATATTCTTATTTTTAGTTGTAGGCCTCTGATGGCTCAGATGCAGATAGCTGAGAACTGGCTGGTCACCTACCTCAGTATAGCTCAGTTAAAACCATAATACAATATTAATCACACAAAAACATTAGAACCACAATACAGAACTCCATCCAACATAGTAGAAGCCTAATACAATATCCAATATGCAAAATCATTATAACAACATAGTGGAAGTCTGTTTAACAAAGTAGGAATCTATGTAATATAAAGGGATATACAATTCTATTTACAGAGATATTTTACGCTATTTTAGGCTGTAGTGATAAAATGATAAGTTTGGGATAGAGGGCAGGTTGAGCAGCAAGTGAAGACAGTAGATAGAGATGCTGAAGTGGTAGAAAATGTGATACAGAGATAGGTTAGAGGAGGTTACAGTGCATACAGAGAGATGTTTTCTATCATGGATTTCTTAGCATTAAGTTGTTAGGTAAATACAGCGGAGTAGGAAAGAGTCAGTTTAGTGGAGTCATGGAGGTAAGTAATGCCTTGTGCAGAAAAGCATTTACAAGGAGCTCTTATGTATTGAATTTCTTGAGCTGATGTCTAAAGCTGGTAAAGAAGGTGGTGTCTCTTAGGTCTGCGAGGAGTGCATGATTGAGGGGCCATTACTGAAAAGCTGTGGGTAATGGAGTGATGTTTTGTGAGTGGAGTGGAAAGGAAGAGAGGCAGGATTTTGATCTAAGGTTGTTGGATGTGTAGGATTCAGTTATTTGAGGAAACTGTCTGTAGAAGCCTTTGCAACAACAGTATATGAGTATGTATAGTTCAGCTTAATGAAACTAACACAGTCAGCTCCTGTCCTGATGTCATATGATTATTTATTGACCAGGACACTGGAGGAGCCACAGAGAGCGGATGTACATGAATGTCCAATTTTGACTCTCACTAGGGAGAGAGAGGCATGTGTGATGGCTTTGGGAAGATACTATTTGTCCAATCTAGCCATGTCAGCTGTAGTTTTCAGTGAGGTCTATGCTGTAGTGTATATGCACATGGCAAGTGTATTATTTGCCTTCATGGAAGTGATCATGTGTGTGTCAGACACCATGTGTAAGCTTAGGGACTGTAGACTATACTGTGATGTGTTTAGTCATGAATGATGAGACACAAGGAAGCAGTCATTGAGTTCTTTAGCCTGGGGTATTTACAGCCCACCCTTAAATGAGGATTTCTGTGTTTTGTGTGAAACCAAACTCTCAGATCATTGAATAATTGAAGCAATTGGTAAAAGCGAAAGTGGAGGCACAGGGAGGGAAATATCCTACTTCTATGGCTGCCTAGAGGTTTGCATTCCTTGACCAGCTGTTGCCTTGTTAGCACTCTTTCAGAGGTCATTGCAGCCAGATAATAAATGGACTTAAGATCAGAAGGTAGCATATTGTCAGGAATGAAGAGGAAAATTCAACCATTTTAAAACAAGATTGTCAAAAATTATAAAGTTCTATTATTGACATTAGTAAGCAGTAGTTTATCTTCTGTTTAATGTGCTGATAGATTTGTGAGGATAAATTTCTCCTTCATCATTATAAATTACCTTGTAATATTTATTTATTTATTTGAATTTGTTTACCGGGAGGTCTACTGGGCCAGGGTGAGCCTATTTACAGTAGAGGCCCGGGGAGAAAAGCTCCAAAAGCAAACAACATGATAAAACTACAGAATTAAAATACAGAAATCAAGCAGCGATTGTACAGAACACTACATTATAGAATAGGTGATACAATAAAACAGATAATACTAGTTATACAGATGTTAGACTTTAAGTATGCAAGCCAAATAGGAATACAATTGATGACACGGGATAATAGCGAATGTGTGAACAATACAGTGTTGCAGTCTTGCAGTAGAGAGAGAAAGAGAGAGAGCAGCAGATTAAATATTCTGAGAGTAACATAGAGCCTTAGAGCTATTACTATACAAGCATCAAGAATGAATAGAGGATATGGTATGTAACTGATATAGTACATTATGTGTGGCTGGGTGACACATGTTAGACTTCGTAAGTTGGAAGCACTGAATGTATATATAAGAGGAGTTTGAGCCACAAGTGAGATGGGGAGGAAAAGCAGGAAGGATAGGAATATTGTTTTTTTTTCCTATAGTCAGTGCTGGTACATATACATAGCTAATGGGAGAACAGGTATTGTTTCAGCAAAGTCTTAAAGCATTCAGGGTTGCTAGTAGACCTATTTGAAGGAGGGAGACCATTCCATAGTTTTGCTATAGAATATGGGTAATGCATTTGACCGGCAGAAAGGTTAGGTTTTGTTACATTAAGGAGCATCTGATTGACTGATCGCAGAGGTATATTTGAGTGATACTTGGCGAACAGAGAGGAGAGGGCAGGACAACTAGAAGGCTTATAGATTAGCTTATGGACTGTGATTAGTTGCAGGTATTTTACATGTTGGGGGAAACTCTAGCCAGTTTAGGCGTTGGAGTGATATGCAGTGGTGGGAGGAGTGTTTGGTGCTGGTTACAAATTTTGCGATTTTATTGTAGCATGAGTCCAGTTTGGATTTAAGAGAGGATTGTATATTAGTAAGGAGAGGTGCATCATAAAGCAAGGAGTGGCAGATCGCTATGCTTCAAAAAACTATCATTGGGACGTGCGCTTAAGTTTATATCATTGAGTAGTACAGTGTTTAGAGTGGCGAGATTATGTAAGTAAGGACAGATGTTGATAATGTATGGAGTGAGCCCTTGGTTTAGAAAAGAGAGGAGACAGGCAGAAAAGGCTGGAAAGTCTTAGTTTTAGTAGATCCTAATCAGGTTTATCCTAGCAGTTTGTTAAAGAATATGTGATGAACCACATATGACTTGTTTTGAAACTGCAACATAAGTAACTCCAGTGTAATGGCATTATAAAGATTAATACTTTATGTGTCATTTTTGATTAGTTGTAATACAACAGTACAGAAAATGTTAGGGTAGGTAAAAAATAATAAGCTCTACCAAGGTTTTATAAAGGGCTGGAGGTTTGTTTTGGAACCTAGTATAAAACAAGACATGCTTTTTTCTGTTGAAAAAGGAAATATATGCAGTTTATAATATTTATTTTAGTGCTACCACATCCTTTATGCCTGTCAGTGCAATGCCTACTTTGGAATATTACATAAGCTGTGATGGTGGTATAATGCCAGGCTAAAAGAAACAGAGAAAAATGTAACACAGACCAGCAATTGTGTTTGTTTTGAGATGTACGTGCTGATGGACTTAAGGGTCTGCATCTGAGTAAACCACATTGGGTGGATTCAAGGAAAGAAAGCAGTCTTGCATATGTATTTTGTAGTTTCTGCTGTTGCTATGACAAGGAAAAAATGGGTTAACTACTTGTTTTTTCTCCAGATCAACGACTGGGTGATGACATTATATGAAGAACACTGAACACCGTAGACTGGGGAAAACATTGTTTGTATCTGAATGTGCTATGCAATGCTCCAATATTCTATAATAAATGGAAATTAAGTTGTTTTGTTTGTGGTGGACCAATCTGCGATAGCTATTGATTTTTCTAACTTAAGATAGTGGTGGACGATGCTTCTGTATTAAGACAGAGCTAGGAAATTTTAGTTTCAGGAGCCTAATTATTTCTGTATGCATCCTGTCTATTTCTATTACTTTTTATTTTGTCTCCATGGAAATCTACGTATATTTTAATTTGTATTTGCACTATTTAATTTATTAATTAAGTAAAGTTATTTTTAATCTGTATTCTATTCTTTTATTAATCAAGTAAAGTAAATGTTTTCACCTTTAAGCTCCTGTGGCTGACATCTAGTCTTTATAATAAAATGATATTTATGGACTGTTAGTTACAAATGAAGAGAATAAGAAGCTGTGTAGCATGCATCTCTCATTAGAGTATTAACCCTACTACCAGTCGATTGATGTGTAGCATGCATCTCTCATTAGAGTATTAACCCTACTACCAGTCGATTGATGTGTAGCATGCATCTCTCATTAGAGTATTAACCCTACTACCAGTCGATTGATGTGTAGCATGCATCTCTCATTAGAGTATTAACTCTACTACCAGTCGATTGATGTGTAGCATGCATCTCTCATTAGAGTATTAACCCTACTACCAGTCGATTGATGTGTAGCATGCATCTCTCATTAGAGTATTAACCCTACTACCAGTCGATTGATGTGTAGCATGCATCTCTCATTAGAGTATTAACCCTACTACCAGTCGATTGATGTGTAGCATGCATCTCTCATTAGAGTATTAACCCTACTACCAGTCGATTGATGTGTAGCATTCATCTCTCATTATAGTATTAACCCTACTACCAGTCGATTGATGTGTAGCATGCATCTCTCATTAGACTATTAACCCTACTACCAGTCGATTGATGTGTAGCATGCATCTCTCATTAGACTATTAACCTTACTACCAGTAGATTGATGTGTAGCATGCATCTCTCATTAGAGCATTAACCTTACTACCAGTCGATTGATGTGTAGCAAGCATCTCTCATTAGACTGTTAACCTCACTACCAGTAGATTGATGTGTAGCATGCATCTCTCATTAGAGTATTAACCCTACTACCAGTAGGTTGATGTATATGATTTCATATTTGGTTTAATTACTAAGAGCAACAGATAACTTGGTGCCTGGCCTTATCCACAGTGACGGCAGTATTACCATGTCAAGTAGAATGCTGGCTGGTAATTGACAATTTTTCCAGCCTTCCATGCTATTTTTTGGGTAGGTATGTGTGTGTGTGTGTGTGTGTGTGTGTGTGTGTGTGTGTGTGTGTGTGTGTGTGTGTGTGTGTGTGTGTGTGTGTGTGTGTGTGTGTGTGTGCAAATAATAATTTGTGTAGAAAGTAGTTACCATGGATAAAGGGGCAATATTAGTTAGACAGAAGTCTGAGGGTCCTTGCTCAAAGGCTGAGCTCTCCAAGTGGGCCCGTGATCATTCTAGTCTGGATATGGTTAGTGCAAGCCCATACCCAGGACAGCAGTGAATATTCCCTTTATGCTTTTGGGACCAGGATGTAGTCTATGAATTAACTATTGAAATAGACTTATGTGCATTTTCTTGCTATGACTTCACACTTAGTTCCCAATAGTGGGATTCAACCCCCATCAGTGCTAGGCATTTTCATGTTACAGTGGGTGACATTTTGCCATCTTGATGCCACATTGATGGCAGTAGTATTATCACCCCCATAACAGTGTTGGCATATCTCTGTCACATTTGGTGTCCAATGATGAGGATAATGGAATTCACAGCCGTAAGGCAAAATACTCAGAGGTGTGCTTGTGCACAACAGTTAGTTTATTTTTCCATCAACTTAGTGCAGAGGTGTGCCTGTGCACAACGGTTATTTTATTTTTTCATCAGCTTAGTGCAGAGGTGTGCTTGTGCACAACAGTTATTTCATTTTTTCCATCAGCTTAGTTTAGGAACATGCAGAAAATTACCCTTCCTGACAGCTATGATAAAATATCAGTAGCACAGCTGGCAAGAAATGTAAAGCAAGAGGAATCCAGCAGGCTAATTTCTCCAGAGAGGAAATAGTGGTATATTTGTGCAAAATGCAGCATGACTAGAATGTACAGGAGCCAGACAAAGGGCAGTCAATTCCATCCTATGAGGATGTTAAATTTCAAATGGAATTATAGACAATGATCCTTGAAGTGAAGTCTATGGAACTCAAGGTAGCTGAGCAAATGTAGTAACTGGAAGTAAAGGTGAAAGAAAGGCAACGCCGACATGAAAAGGAGATGACCATCCTATACCAGTCACGAGGACGGGGGGAGTCACACTCAGTAAGCCAACATCAGTACTGACCTTTTTCATCAGTACAAAGTGGGGGATGATTTAGATTGTTTTATAATGGCCTTTAAAATGCTGTGTAGTCAGCAGCAATTTGATCAAGAGCAGTGGGTGAGTTTTTCAACTCTATTGTTTATGGGCAAATTAATACATGCAGTTTCTATACTCAGTGATTTGAATTTTTTAATTATGCCAAAGTTAAAGAATGTTTGCTTACTTTTGTAAACTGACACTGGAGTTGTGCAAAGAGTCGTTTACAAAATACAAGAAGAAGGCAGTTGAAAGTGTGATGGAATATATTGCAGAAATCTGCACTTATTTTTGCAGATGGTTTAGTGAATGTAAAGTCACATTTGAAATGCTTACATATGTTTTGGTCAGGGAACCAGCTCTTAGCACTATGCTTGAGAACACGAGGATTTGGTTGCCATACCTGGAATGCAACACTGCTGAAGAGATGAGGAGGAAAGGGGGTGTTCAGCTAGCTAGCCAGGGACTGAGGGGTCTTAGCAATGATCATGGGTATTGAGGATCCCATGTGAGCAACCTAAGCCATTCCAGCAGCATATGCATGACAAGGGGAAGTCACAGGTTTGGGTGCACACTCAGGATTTGGATTTAGATGTTTCAAATGTAACCAAATGGGGCATGTACAGTGTTCTTATCCACTAAGGTAGGGTGAGACAAAGCTAGAATAGCACTATGACAGAGGTGTGTTGTTCCAAGACAAAATCTGCACCTATTTATCACAGATGTCTATAACCTATTCTGGTAGAAAGGAAGTTGGCCATTGCTAAAAGGGACACAGCATCAGACATCACCATGGAACAAACCTGCGGTGGTCAGAAAGCAACTGTACTTACCAGAGCAAACCACTCTAGGGCCTAAGGTGGGAAACCATTTCAGGAACCTTTAGCCATGGAACTGGAAAGGGGAGAAAGGGAGAAAGGAGATTGTTGTGTTTGAGGATATTCCTGCTGATGCCCTACTTGAGAATGACATTGGCAATGCAGTACCTTATGTGCATGCTGTTGCATGCAGCCAGGCATGCAGAATCTTCTGGGGAAGACACTAAGAGGAGACCTAGCTGCAGCCCAAACCTCCATCTGGGATGACAGTGTGGCTTCATCAGAGGGTGAGCTGGTCAGCAATAGTCCCCTGGGATCTGAGCTACAGCTGGCTAAAGGTGTTACTTCTGTGTGAGAAGTTAGTGATAGTAGTCAGGCAGAAACTGAGACAGCACTAGCAGATGACACCAGCCATCCTTTGGAGGAGGAGCAGGGGTGGGTCTCCAGTGACGATATGAGGCACAGTCAGCTCTTAGAACCTTCTTTGCAGAATTTGAGGGATGTAGCAAATCAGGGTCCACACGCTCATTGACAGAGAGAATAAGTATGCCAGAACAAAGGTTTGTTGTACAGGGTATGAACCCCTAAAAGAGGACTACAAGGAGAAGTTATACAAAACAGTTGGTAGTACCCAGGGCCTACCAATTGGTGCTTCTGGTCATAGCCCATGATATTTCTTTTGGAACTCATATGGGCATAAAGTGTGCTAAAAGATGATTTATACAACATTTTTATTGACCTGAGATTGCAAGGATATAGCAAGATACTGCAGCAACTGTGAACAGTGCTAAAAGGTTGGAGACACACAAAGGCTGCTTTGATGCCTCTGCCTTTTATAGAGGAATTGTTTCAGATGATAGCTATTGGTATTGCGAGACTTCTGAGTACTACAAGTTCCACTTGTATGAAGTTGCCCTGGTAGTGGTAGATTACACCATTAATTATGCAGAAGTCAAGGCTCTGTCTTCCTTTGAATCAGGGAATGTAGGAATTGCTTTTGCTGATATTTTCAGCAGTGTAGGTTTTTCTAGGGAAATACTGATGAATAGAGGTACCAACTTTATGTTAGACCTACTAGCATGTTTATGGAGGTGCTGTATATAAAGGATATAAAGATCGCCCCTTCCATCCACAGGCAAATAGTCTGGTGGAAAGGTATTACCCCACACTGATAACAATATGGACAGCATTTGCCAGCCATTAATGAGAGAGTGGAACAAGTATCTGACCTATCTTCTCCTTGCATTCAGGGATGTGTCCAGGAATCCATGTGTTTCTCACCCTTTGAGCTACTACATGGTTGCTGGGTAAGGGGTCCTCAAGTTTAATTTGTGATGAGTAGAAGGATGAGTGTGATTCTCAGAAAGAATATGTTCTTAACCTCAGAACTAGGCTTTGGGAGCTTGTGATGATTACCCAGGAGCACGTAACATGGGCAGAAGAGCACCAAAGGGTCTGGTATGACAGGAGAGCCACAGCTATAGAATATTCTGTAGGGAAGCAGGGATACAACAAGCTGAAGGTATCTAAGAAGGGCCCTTACACCATTGTGAAAAAGTTGAATGGCATAAGCCCATACTCTGCCATATCAACATGGTAAATCCCTATCATGGCAGAGAGAGACCCTGGTACTTAGCATCTGAAGTGAGTTGCAGGTCTAACCATAAGGGGTTTAGGTGGACCACCTTGGTAATGCCCAGTCTGATACTTCAGCAAATTAGGTAATCTGCTCCCCACAACTGCCCCCCCCCCCCCAGTTAGTGTCAAGAAATCCAAACAGTTTTGCAGGAATTTGTTGGTACATTTATTGGTAGGTTAGGGTGTACCCACCTGGTGAAGCAGCATGTAGGTACAAGACTCCAGTGACCCATAAAACCAGCCCTTAACAGAGTACCTGAAAGAGTTAGGCAAATTCTGGAAAAGGAAATGAAGGGCATGTTGGAAATGAGAGTAATTCAGGACTACAGCAGTCACTGGGTTTTAACCAAGATGCTGGTGCCAAAAAAAAATAGGAACACACAGTTCAGTGTGGACTACAGGAACCTGACCCATCAGAGGCAGTCAGATGAAAGCTTGGAGCATCTGGGTAGTGCTAATTATCTAACTACTATTGACTTGACCATAGGTTAATGTTTGGCACCAGCAGCCAGGGAGGGGTCATCATTTTTCCCCCCATTTTGGGTTGTATGAATTTTCAGCTTTGTTACAAAGGATGCCTTAGCAACTTTTCAGAGGCTGGCAGATTGCATCCTGACAGGATCAGGTAATTATGCCATTACTTATTCAGATGGCATTGTCATCTACAGCCGGTTGTGGACAGAATATGTGCAACATGTCAGGTATGTGTTGGGCTGACTGCAATGGGTACACCTGACTATTAAGGCTGACAAGTGTCCAGTGGATATCACACAGAATGTTCAGAAGTATTGAAGATGTTCATATGTGGCCCACCCCTACTGTCAAGAAACAGGTACAGGCTTCCTTAAGGACAGCAGAGTAGTATAGAAAATTCGGTCCTCATTATTGTATGAAAGATACTACTTTTATGGACTTTACCAGGAATATCAGAACAGATAAGGTTATGTGGGGATTTCAAAAGCTCAAGGACTTTCTTAGTGGCCCTCTGTTCTAGCCAACCCTTGTTATAGTCAAGAATTCATTGTGC
This sequence comes from Protopterus annectens, assembly GCF_019279795.1. NCBI lineage: Eukaryota > Metazoa > Chordata > Ceratodontiformes > Protopteridae > Protopterus > Protopterus annectens. The sequence goes on along the minus strand of NC_056745.1, from coordinate 395,725,302 downwards.
TGGTAGATGCTTAAAATTATGTTCCACAGTCGGCAGTTAAGTGGATTTCCTCTGAGAAAGAACATCCTATTTTGTACTTGAGCTGGAGACATCAAGCCTGGAAGGAGTCACATACCCATAGTGAAAGAGTGTCTGGGTATAGTTTCAGCTTTGCAAAAGTTACAACCCTACCTTTATGACAGAGCATTCATGCAGTTACAGACCACAACCATTTAAAATGGCTACAGAGATCAAGTGGTCAGAATGGAAAGCTTCTTAGATGGAGTTTAGCCTTGCAGTCTTATAACATGACTCTTCAACGTAGAAGTAGTAGTGTTAATGGTAATGCAGATGGTCAGTCCTGGAAAAAGTGTGAGGAGATGTACCAAAGGACTTCATTCTTGTCTCAAGCTTCTTTTCTTGAGGAATGCCACCAAAGGACTTCTTTGATGTTCTGAATAGATGAGAATTGCTCATCGATTTATAGATGAATACTAGGTGAACTGCCCCAAAGGTCCATTTTAAGCTTAGCCAATAATCCCAGACCAGAATGAAACCATGTACCTTATATTCATGAGGTGAAGACCTACACCATTATGCCAAACCTACCTGCAAATGTGTGTGACAGATAAGGTTTATAGGTAAGTACTTGGATAGCTGTTTTTGTGGGTCTTTTTAAGCCCAGCCAATTTCCATCAAAGGTGAGACTCAAACCTTTCTTCTTGTGTCTCTGAGGTAAACACCTTAACCATTATGTCATCTCCCAACCATAACACTCAGCTTCGGTTCCCAGCAGTGTGAACCTATAGATAAAGCAAGTAAACTGATCTTGAATTGAAATCAACTTATGGCAACTCTGTGGGTATACCCACAGAGTTTCTGTGGCACATTATGGAAGTATATTGTCAGGCCTTTCTTCTGTGCAGATATTGCTGTTGTCCAAACTAGGTTTCAAACCCAGGTCAAACAGTTAGTAATCCTGCACCTTAACCTCTGTGCTATCAGGGTGTGACGCCAGGGATAATGAAAGTCTAATTAAACTAAGGAAAAATGTAATGCATTTTTCTGTTTCTCTTCTCTGTTGTTCAGTTGCAATAAGCATGCTCTTGTCATGGATTAGAAATGCATGGTGTTTCTCTTTTTGACAAAAAAATATGGAATGCCCTTTAAAGTATGTTGGGTCTCCAGACTTGCTGTCTTTTCTCTTGTGAATGCTAAAAAAAAAAAAAAAAGATGAAAGCTTGAGAATTATCTTTCCTTTGACATGTAAGGGAAGTAAGCAGAATTGTATATACATAGCCGGCCTTAGGCATAGGCCAACTAGCCGGCTGCCTAGGGCGCCGCTCTAGCAGGGGCAGTTTTCCAGTATTTATTTGGTGTAGGTAGACAGGATGGGGGCACCAGGTCGTGTGGGGGGGCACCATGGAGCCCTTTTGCCTAGGGCAACAGTAGACCTAAGGCCGCTCCTATGACAACTAAAATGGTTTCACTAGTACTTTTTTTTTCAGATCAGAACAGGACAGTGATATCATGTGATCAACACTGAGGGCTCTGAAAAAAAAACATTTGATTTAACTGAGTGTGCTGTGCTATAACTGCTAAAGGCGTTCCAGGTCAAAATGAAAAAAATGTGCTGTGGTCTCCTGAGCACACCACCATGGGCAAACACACTGTCCAAGTTAAAAACTCTTTAATAGAAACGTACAGTGAATAAAAACAGAAGTTAAAGCTTTCACAAGCAGAACCCTTCCAGAATAATAAGCACTTTCTACAATTGGCCTTCTTCAGATTTATTCATCGTATGTTTCTTTTAAAGAGTTTTTAACTTGAACAGTGTGTTTGCTCATGGTGGTGCATTCAGGAGACCACAGCACATTTTTTTCATTTTGACCTAGAACGCCTTTAGCAGTTATAAGTTTAGATTTTGTGTTTATACTAGAGAGATGGTTGCATTGTTATTTGTAGTAGACAAGTCTGTGAGTACTTGTTGTTAATTTATTAGGGAACTTAGGTATCTGGAGCTTATTTGTTTTCTGTATGCATCTTCTCTATTTTTATTGACTTTTTTATTGTGTGTGTGTGTGTGTGTGTGTGTGTGTGTGTGTGTGTGTGTGTGTGTGTGTGTGTCTGTGGCTAATGGCACACTGTCTCACTGCTCCATCCATGACCAATGTCTTTTAGAGGCCCATGTTTACTTGGCTAAAGACTCAGTTTTGTAAGTGGTCTGTGTGCAGTCCAGTGTGGCTGTGGATGTTGGACTCCAGTACCCAGGACAGCAGTGCATATTGTCCTTTCTGCTCTTTGTGATTTGTTGTGTAGTTTGTGAAATGAGTATTGAAATATACTTTTGTACACTTTCTTGCTCTTACTTCCCTCTTTAAAAGCAATAATGCCTAACAAGATGGGAAATGTCGGAGAAATAACAGATATCCCAGAGATGCTGAGAAGCTCAATGGTAAAGGCTAAATACCTTATTACCTTTAGTTATTTCTTCATAATGAAAGGCATTATTTCCATTAGAAAATGGCATTTGTGTTTCTTTATGTTGAGATTTTTTTCATGTATGATTCTGAAATACATTTTAATAGCTATGTTCTGTTTCTTACTATTTTTTGAAAAGTATTCACCTTCCTTTTTGTTAAAAGTATGCTTTTTTCTTTGTTTATTGTACTTGTTTGAGTATATGGAAATTAAAATAGCATTTTAGCATTTCTGGTTTAGCATTTCAGGTGATCTTTAAGTGGAATAGATGCTATTTTCTTTTTGTTTGCCCTATGTAAGGTGGGAGCTTAGTTTTAAATAAAAATTACTCCTTTAAGAGATAACTAGACAATATTAGTAAATTCAAAGAATGGAGTCAATAAACTTTATTAGTTCTATAGTGAGATCACAGCTAAGTTTGAATTTTTGTAATATGCAGCAACTTTTTGACACCTAGTAAATGTTTCCCGGAGTAGGAAGTGCCATTGCATTTGCATGTTTTTGCTGACTATAATTAACACCCACCCAACACACCTGCACCACTGTGTGAATAACTCCTATACTAAACCTGGACAAAGTTCTTAGTTCTTGAGTAATTAGTCAGAAGGATATCGGATCTGTATATAATTTCTTCAAATGTGCAAAAATAACTACAAATTCTGACGTCAGATTTTTCTGGTTGTGATAGTGTTGAACAAACACTGTGCTTATGCCTGCGAATACAACACATGTACAAAGACCAATGTCATTGGAAACATCATGGTTAGCACATTCATACTTCTGTTGTTTCCCTGTATACTGAAAACATTTAAAAG